>NC_051177.1:142875896-143160896 GCF_013339695.2 Rhipicephalus sanguineus | reverse complement strand
CACGGGCCTCAGGCACTTTCGCCTCCATCGAATATGAGGTGGTCGGGTCTTAAAAAATATTGTTGTTGCTAGTAGCGCTGCGTGTGCGTCTTCTATTGTCGATTGCCGAGAAAGGCAGACTGCCCCCACACGCACCTGTACTTCCTTCACCGCTTGCTACAACCGAAAGAAGTAATTAGCACGAGAAATTGGTCGGGCACAGCTGGTTTACAACACGAAGCGCATGTGGCCAAACGCGCTTTGGGCGGTCGGCTCGCGACGCGCTCACGCGGAGCGCGCCGTCGTGACTATAGAAAAAGTTCCATTGTACTCCCGGCGGCTGCGCAGGCCGTAAGGCAAGGAGCGAGCGCGCGCCTCTAGACCTCTAGACCGGCCGTGGCACTGGCAACAAATGAGCGGAGATCGACCAGTGTCCCATACGTCCTTGTAAACGTCCAGTAGGGGGCCGGGGCTGTTGTTGCAAGCCGATGTTTTAAGACGAATGAACCACGATGCCAGTAGTTCTTCATTGCCCCACTTTCATTAACGAGCCAACGTCGTCGCATCGTTTGAACCGAAGCTATGTCCTGTGCATGGGCGTGCATAGGTGCATATGTGGCGAAACGTCTATGTCATTTTGGTAATTGTTTTGTTAAATAGGAGTAAACATTTTACAATCATGAATTCACCATATTTTAGAACATGTTTGCATCCAAAGAGATGTGTACATCCTGCAAGTGCGAATTTCTCATGGAAACTGAGCGCCTTCTTTGTTCCCAGCCCGCACGGCACACCGGGATTTCATCGTTTTATAGCCCTCCCACAAGGGCACTGTAAAGTTCTTTACGGGAACATCTTCCGGAAAGACGTTAATGTGCAGTGACACTGTTACGAGTTATACACAATAATAATGAGCACTAACAGACAATAATGCCAAGGAAGTATAGGGGATGGTATTTGTAGTAAGTGTAAGGTAAATGTGAAGAAAGAAAAGTGGACGAAAAGATAACTTGCCACGGGCAGGGACGCAGGTCGCAGGTTCGGTCGCTGCCCGGGCAATTTATCTTTTTGTCCACTTTTCTTTCTTCACATTTACCTTACAAATGTGACCGGGCTGTAGCCCGGTCAGCACCCCCCCCCCCCTAGCTACGCCACTGCCTCTGGAGATCATTGGAGAGTCCATTGTCCTGCGGTGGACGTAAATTCGGCTGCCGCTCACGCTGCTAATGATGATGATGATGACATTTGTTAGGGGTAAATCTCAATCAGATAAAACGCTGGCTTTTTCCAAGTCATCTTTATGTACATTCTCGTGGAACACTGTAGACTGCGTCACAAAAGGTGACCACGTTTCTTGCACTTCGATATCGATTTCCCTGCCATTACTTTCGCAAACTTAGCTCATTTGTGAATTATGTCAAATTAGAAAAATACTTGAAGACAACTTTGCTTTATCTCAAGGATATGCCAGGTGATGAGAGAGCCATGAGCCCTTGTGCGGTACTGTAAAGAACGTTACACAACTAAGTTCTTGAATTAACGTCGGGTACAGGGAGTCCATTTACGCGTAGTTCATAGTTGAATAAAGAACGTACACGGGCTTATAGGGAACCAAAATCTTTGAAACCGGGAATACTTAAATCCATTTCTTGTGAATATGATCGATCGAACTGCATCCGAACATTGTCGGATCAGATCAAACGCTATAGCCTATTCTTTGGATTCGATCGGACCTCATCGGGCACATGTGAACTTTATCGTCCTTATACCATACACGTTGTAACCGTTAACGCAAGGGAGAAAGCGAACCACTGTCCAGGAAAACTATATGTTGAGCTAGTTGGTCTCCTATTAGGTAAGGCACTGGTTCTCAGCCATTGATGTTTCGGAGACTCCTTGCGGACTACTGGAAGTTATGGGGGACCCCTTGCAGCGAGAGAAAGTAGGGGGTCATAAATTAAAGCAATATGCAGCGTCAAATAGATGCCTTTTATTTTTACTTGGCAAAGAACGGTCAAAGTAAAGTACCACGTAAATTAGACCTCAACAGTTTGCCGATTATTTGTACGGTCCGCAACCACGTTCAACCTGCTTCTAGCTGTGTTTGCTTTTCAAGTATGCAAGTCTGGAAAACTGGAAAAAGCACGCTATGCATATGTCGTATAAAACTGCAACAAAAGCTTTACAGCCATCTCATGGAGAAGAGGAAGCATAAGTTAGCTCCGCCTCAATTCAGGGTTGTTATGCGGCGAAGCATACACAAAAATCGTAAAGGTCCGCTGTCACGGGGGTAGTGTAGCTCCGAACAACGCGTTGCCCCCCCCCCCCCCCCCCCCAACATAATGGTTATCGCGGACCTCCATTTGCGAACCACTGACGTAAGAGATAAGTTAACGTAAAAATAAAGTAAAAATGACGCGGTAATGAAGACAAAGACAACCAACCGCTCATCTGGGCCTCCTTGTTTATGGCAGTTGTCTTTAGTTTTCGCGCAAATTTATTTGTTTGTAATGCTGTCCCGTGTCTTGCGCTCTTTTTTTTAAACAATATGAAGCAACTCGCTCGAGTTCGCACTTTATTGCTGTTTTTCAACTTCATAATTAGAGCGACGCGTGTTATTCATCTATATTTTGATGGATATGTAGGCTTTACCACCACCGAAAATATTGGTTTGTGCTTGTTGTTGCACCTATAGGGTGATGAAAACGAGGAATACCTATACGCCTAGTGCGCGCCGACGGAAGCGCCATAGGCGGCGAACTCTGTCATTACTCTCGGGAAAGCAAGTAGACGGCCGCCGTGGTTTCCTACGTCGTTGTACGTGTGTTTCCGCGTTGTTCACGTTTCCGTAGTGAAATAAGCAACGTTCGTCGTATGTGTGGTGGTCGAAACTTCAGGGCATGTCGAATAACAATTGCTGTGGAGTGGATTGCTCAAACACCTACAAAAACGCGCCCGGAACACGCTTTTACTCACTTACCGCAAGGCCTCCTGAGCAAGAGCGACGGAAGCAATGGATCGCCGCTGTTCGTTGGCAAAGACGAGCCGCTTCGTCATTGTGCGGGTCAACACGTCGCTTCTTGTTCTAATGCTTTCGTTCTGCTATATCGGTGCTCGCTGGATGCACTCGATCATGTTGACACTGGTAGACGACCAAGTGCCTGAGCACGCGTTGGTTCGGTTCGGTCGCCGTGCAGGGCACTTCGCTCAAACGTTCTATATTTCAGAAGTGTTGTAGTTCGGGCGAGTTGGCCATCCATGAACTTAGCTTGTACAAGTGCGGTACATGTACCGCGCTATTACAAGCTAAGTGCTATATTTATTATTTACAGAAACAGAAATGCAGCAATGGTTGACTTCAGAAAGAACAAGAAGTGATTGAGACGTCACCTTTGTAAACAAAACAAAGCGGATGTTCACCACGAGCTGCACCTGATAGCTGGATCTTGTTACGCTGGTCTGCGCGACGCACCTTTGATATTCACCGGCATGACGATTCACTCCACGCGGACGTTCGTTCTACTCCGCAGTCGGTCATGACATGTCTTCTCGGCGACCCTCTTCAAAACTTGTCACTGTCATCTCTTGATACTTAACTCACAGCACTAGATCATCAAACAACACGTCTTCTGCGGTCGAGCGAACGATGCTATCACTAGAACGACATAACTTCTACGCCGACTAATTCCTCACTGACTGACTCTGGCCCCGCGCGCTTGCTGCGCTTGCATTGCCTGTATCGGCTCGCGCCTGGGTTCGGGAAGGTGCGTATGATTCGTCTGTGCGTAGCACAGCGAAAGCTAGGGAAAGGGCGAGATCCTCTCACCGATTCGTCTGCGGAGTCAGACGGCGCCGCTGGCTCGGCTTTGCTTTCTCGAATATCCCGATCTTTCGCGTTCGTTGGCTGTGTCGGTGGCGTCTGCTGCGGAGAGGGTAAGAGGCGCGCGGGCGCGCTCCCGGCGCCTTTTTTATACTTGTTTTTTCGATGCGCGCGCTCTGTCGCGCACGAACCGTTGGCGCCAGGCTTTCGTGCCGCCGTTCGAAATCGGCGACGTGCGCTTAGTTAGGCGCTTGTTCGTGAAAAACATCGTGCACAAGTCCACTTTCGTAGAGGCCCGCGCCTTTCCTGCAGCTGCCAGTGCAGAATTAGTTGTCTGGCACCCGTACGAAGGGGAAATAGCAGCCGTGAACTTCATTCATCTCCTCGCAGCAAAGCTGTGCAAAGCGCTGTCGTCTGCTCGGCTTCCCGCACGTACTGTCGGCGGCGCCCGCTAGGTGGCTATCAGTGGCGCCTCTATAGGCGGTGCACAAGGCGTATAAGCTTCAAAGACGGCATGAAAACAACAAAGAAATCGCAAACGTCTGATATTATGCAAAGACACAAGACGGACAAGCTTCATCTGTATCAGCGCTAACAACAATAATAACATCTGGGGTTTTACGTCCTAAAACCACAATATTATTATGCGAGGCACCGTAGTGGAGGGCTCCGGAAATTTGGACCACCTGGGGTACTTTAACGTGCGCCTAAATCTAAGTACACGGGCCTCAAACATTTTCGCCTCCGTCGTATCAATGCTTTACGCCGTCTGTTTAAGCATCGCGAAAGTGTGTTACACTCTGTACAGCACACTGAAATTCCTGTTTTCGCTTTGTGTCTACAGAAGTACGGTGTTTTAAAGTGGAAGCCTTAGATGTCTTATCAAAGGCGAAAAATGACCGTCGGCATCGACGGCGCCAACACGAGTGAACATCACCATAATGAGATGACGTCATGATGACGTCAGATCACGTGGCATCACATATGGCATCATCACACGACATCGTTGCTTGGTCAAAAGTGGACCGATCACGGAGGCAACGCAAACCACGTGATGTGCAGAAAGTTTCCAATTCATCCGATCACAACGGCAGTGCAAAACTACGTAAAGCGGAAAGCATTAGGGCGGGATCATTGCAATCGACGGAGAAGAAAAAGAAGACGATGGACTTCACCTTCCAGTAGTCTTAGGCAATTGCATAAGGGGCCGTGTAACTTTTTATTGTTGGCCAATATCTTCTATATTCGGTCAGCCAGCCACAAGAGAAGAAATTACAGGCGGCAGGTATCGACTCTGCGTGAGAAATGCCTCTTCATATGGTAGCACAGTGAGAGCACTTTGGGGGTACTGTTAAAGATGCCTCAGCGAGAATGCTAATCCTGAGTAGGCTTTCCGTAGCGCCGTGTGTGTCCTTGTGTGCCTTTTTTCATCCTATTTTAACAGCGAAGCAGTTGTAGCATGCCGTAGTTTGTGCGGCGTCACCAGAAAAGTGGGTATGCGCCTCCGGAGTTGCGCAAGCCACACTACCGTGTACAGCAGGTGCGAGTGTTGAACGAAAAGGAACACGTGAAAAAGAGAGAGAGAACGAAATCCATGGAAATAAAGAGGAAGAGAAAATTAGATAGAAATAAAGACATAATAAGACTGAGAAAACATAATAGAGAGAGAAACAGATACAAAGCAACAGACACAAAAAACGATATGCAAGAAACAGAGAGCAAGACAAAAAGAGAATGAAAGAGAGAAATAAAGAGAAAGAAAAAAAGAGAGAAGGAAGCAGAGAGAGAGGGAAAGAAAGAGAAATTAAAAGAGAGAGAAATAGAAATAAAGAAATAGAAAGATGCAGATACAACAAAGAGATGCAAGAAACAGAGAGAAAGAGAAAGAAAGAAACAAATAAAGGGATACAAGGAAGGCCACCCCAACTGAGCTCCTCCTTCAGGCTTTGCACCACTAGAGCGAAGCTGCCATATTTTAAGACGAAAGTCTTAGATGTCTCACGAAACGTGAAATTTGACCGTCGGCATTCCGCGGCTTCGGGGACGAGTGATGCAAAAAAATCATCATCACGTGATGACGTCATGATGAAGTCACATGCGGTCAGAATTTGTGACGTCACTATGGCGTCATCATGACACCACTGTGACGTCACGTGACGCAACGTCACATGATGACGTCATCACATGACATCGTAGCTTGGTCAAAGGTGGTCCGATCACGGAGGCAGTGCAAAAGCAGGTGAGGTGCCTCCGATATGGGTGGCAGTGCAAAACCACGTTAGGTACAGAAAGCTTTCAAAGGGTGGAGGGACAAGCTCAATACATCGAGTGAGAAGACAAAGAGAATGGCTTTCGCCTTCGAGTCGTCCTAACTGAATGCATAAGGGACTAGGTGAGTTGTATTGTTGTAGCATTGTATCGACATTGTGTCTGTCTTGAGGCATGCTAGGCTCCCTGGTACACTCAGGGAGCCGAGCATGCCTCTCGACTGATACAATGTCGCTCAAGTTCATAGATGCCCGTGCCGAGACAGTTTGGAAGAGCTGTCGTTTTAGATGCGAAGCAGCTTTCGCTCGGGGCTGTGTCCGGCGGTGGTGGTGGCGTCCGCGCTCCACTGCGCATGCGCCTACTCTCTCTCCCACTCTCCTCCTCTACGCAGGTGTTCGGTCGCCTTCTCTCCTCTCCTCCCCCGCGCTGCAGCCGCGGCGCAGCCTCTCCTCCCACGTGATGCAGCCGCGCCGCAGCAGCCTGCAACCCACCCTCTCCTCTCCCTTCCCCATTTCATGTGTATATAAGCGCGCGCGCTCGGTCGGTTTCAGTCATTCCCGCTTCGCTCCCGTTCAGATGAGTTGTAACGTCAACGTCGGCGCCACTCGTTCACTCGGCGCTAACGGAAAGCAGCGCACAAACACGCTACGATAACAAACACTAAACAAGGTCAATCTAAATGGGTCGCGAAAGTCGGAACGAAAAGTGGTTGGAAACCTATTGCGACAAACATCAACACCCGCGTGACGATTAAAGCGCTACTAGGTGAGGGGGGGACAAATAATGAAAACAAAAAAATAATTAAACGTTTATTTTCATTAGTTTTAATTTTATTAGTCACGAATTAAATTAGTAGATTACTTTAATTAAACTTTAGTCTTGGGTATGTGGTTGAGTGGCCAATTTTTTTCGTTTATTTTCAGAAACAGCGGGCACATGCAGGCAGTCTGGTAACATGGGCCAACGGTTTTGCGCATGTTCAGATGGAAATGGCGTCGCTCGTTTTTGCGCAGTAGGTTTGTGCCTGTCGTCCGTAGGTGATTTCCTCGCATAAGCGTTGTTTTCTAGTCGTGTTACTTGGCAGAAGGTAATATAGCCCATCGCAGCCATTGGGAACCGTTTCAGTGACTGTGTTTTGCCAGCGCACGGCCGGCGTGCTGTCGCCCTTCGGGACGATGGGTCCGCCACGCTACGCGAAGAAACGCTGCGCTGTCTACGGATGCAAGAGCAACACGTGTGCAAGGTTTGTGTGCACGTTGAAATGTTATGCTGCTTCTGATTTCTGTGTTATATATTTTGGGGTAATATCCTGTTCAAATGCAGTATTTCGCCAATAAAATACACCTCATTTATCAAATCTGTCTTTTTCGTCTTCCCGTTATCTTGCAGGCTCCCATTATGGAGCCTTCATAGCGATAAGAAAAAGAACGTGCAGCTATAAAAAAAAGTAAGAAGCCGCGCCTTGTCAAAAAATTCCATAATTTCGCGCCCATCGCGTTAAAACGTGACGTCATTTCCGCTTCCAGTTGTGACGTCATCTTTTTCTTTTGTTTTAATTCTGTTTGTCCCCTCCTCACATAGATGGCGACTGTTGCAACAACTAGCCACCGGCTTGACACGTGGGCTTCTACGGAAGTTACGCTACCAGTTTACATATACCTTGCACTAAATACGAACCTCACACAGTAACGGGAACGCCGAGTGAACATAGCGGACACTTAGTGTGCGCCCCCAATGCTGCTTTGCATCCCGTCATGGTTCCCTTGAGTGAGAGATCCTGTAATGTGAGTTCCTGTAATGCCACCAGGGTAATTGTCGTAAGAAGCTCGGCAGTATGTTACCCTCTGTGTAACGCTTGAAGGCGAAAGCCTGCTGCACACTTGGTAATGCATGAAGTCATACACAATGGGGGACGAGTCTGAGACAAACCGCAGTGTGAGACAAACACACCAACGTACTCACTCGTACTCAAACTGGCTCAACGTTTTCTCAATCGGACTCACTCGGACTCAAACTCACTAACATGTTACACAGCCGAACTCAGACACACGGTTTGACCCGAGTCTCAGTGGGCCCGAGTGAATCGACTCATGAGTACGTTAGGGCAAAATTAGCTTTATTGATCATGATGTCGATGCTCTTTAACGCCAATATCTCTCATAAGTGGTGCTCTACGATACGCCTTGTACCTTCAAATACGAGTTACCAGTTCATTTGAGTTCGCGCTCTAAAGAAAAACTGGAAAAAATAAGCAGGAGAATTATGTTAGCATAGATTTAAAAAATTCGATGTTTTTGAACAATCCATTAAGAACATTTTTATGAAATACGTGACTCGCGCTAGATATTTTTATCAAGAACTTCACTTGAAAGAGTTTGCGGGGGGAGGTCATGCCCCCCCCCCCCCCGCCTAACTTACGCCTCTGATCAATAAATACTGTGGTGGCGCGTTAACGCCAGTGCGTTGAGACGTGTGGACTGACTTGAGTATAAACGTAAGCCGATATCAGGCTGAGCCTGATAGTAATGCAGAAGTTAAAATGCAAAGCTCACTGAGACTCACTCAAGAAATTACTCAAAATATTACACACCCTGACTCACTCAGACTCAGGACCCGATCTGATTGCGAGTGAGTCTGAATGAGTCGACTCATGAGTGAGCTTGCCAACCTATGCATTGACGTTATCAGTCGATTGCATTGTTCCTCTATTCCCCTCCCTTCCCCTAGAAGATTTTTGCACGTCACGTATAGCGTTGTATTGCCTCCGGGATCGGCCCATCTTTGACCAAACGACGAGGTTATTTGATGACCTCCTCATGTGACCTCATGGATGACGTCAAAATGACGTCACAAGAACCACTCCCTCTCCCCACGCCGCTCTCTCGGAGGTCACGTGTGTATTTGCACCACTTCATTTGCCTGCCGTGTTTCGCTTAAAGGAGTACTGACACAAAATTTTGAAGGCGAGATAACTTGTGGGATAGATTTGTGTAGACACACGCGCATCATGTACGAAATATCAACGGATAATACAGTCTAGAACATGTTTGAAAGCAATTTTAAAGTGCGTGTCGCGCCACTGCACGCGAAACGCGCTTTTGGTGTTCGTGTAAACAACAAACCGCACCTTGCGTCACGAGTTTGCATTCGTCGTAGGGGCGATTGTTGTAGCATGGGACAGCCAACGAGGGCGAGAAGAATGCGTAATCTTGATTATAACTGCTCCGAAACGTGCCTCTAGGCCCCTGGAACGCTAGGCCAGTAGACGCTCGCGCGATAACCTTCATATTGCGTTCGACTGTACTCGCAGTCAGTCACCGGTAGCCTGCTCAATCGACATATGTGCGCGGAGCAGCCTTTGATAATTCGTTCAACTTACACTTGAGCGCACTAAAAGCGCCACGCGTTAGGCGGCAGTCATGTGGTATTCTTTACAGTTCGCGCTCTAAAGAAAAACTGGGAAAAATTAAGTAGGGGAATTATCTTAGCATAGATTTTAAAAAATCGATGTTTCTGAACAAGCGACATAACTTTTGTATTGAAGATGTTTCTCTAGAGTTACTACTTAAAAAGTTAATTTAGCAATCTTTGTTAATTTCCGAGCTTGGCCGATTGGAAAAAAAAACATGGTTGATCCCTCCGTCATAGGAATCGGTATAATACGAACGTAAAACGTAAATGTAAAACAAACCTTGGAGGTAGCTTTGTAGTAACGGCTGGACTAGAGGAAAGAGCAACGCGTGTCGTGTCTCCTTTCTAGCCCGGCCGCGATTTTTTTTAGAGCGAACGTAATCGAGGAACGCGGTGTTACACTCTGGTGAGGCAGGCACGCGTCGCATGACTATCTTTAATATGGATTGAACGCTGTGAGCGAGCCCGAGTCTTTGGCTAAGGTCGCCACGTGGCGGCGTGTTAAGGCGTTGACAAAATTTCACTTCTACTATTCGAAACGCGCCGAACGTGATGGACCAGTGGTGTTGGATGGACGCGTAGGAACGACGCGTTGCAGGAGCTAATCGCGGAGGCCACGGTCTTGATGCATTACTTCACTTTACCGCTCCCAGACGCCGACACTTTCCGCCGACCAAGAGCACTGCGAGAGGAAAGTGTGATATATAAAAGACGCGTTTGTAAAGCTTCTGTTGTGTGTGACCATGGCGCAGTGGATAGCGTTCCGGCATCTGTTGTCGCGGACACCCGTTGGCGGAATTTTTGTTAGTTTTGTAGCATTAGGTACACTGGCGGCGCCGAAGCGGTTTCGCGTGCGCGTACGAGAGCCGTGCTGTGCATGCGCGAGGAGCAGTGACATCAGACGGCGCACAGCTGGCGCACCGGAGCCGCCGCGCGCGCCTCGCCGATGTGCGCACTCCAGAGAGTGACATAGCCGCGGCAGACCGGCAGACATACTGGCGCCGGCGCGCGCCCAGCACTGCGCCTCCGTTGCGCCCATAGAGACGGCAGCGTGTTACTACCCTGACCACCGAGCCGTCTTTGTGGCAATAGCGAAATGGCGTTGAGCAAAAAATAAATATACATGTGTCACATAATGCGTATACCGTGTGTGTGTCATTCAAGCAGCAGTAAGCACGATAATCAAGCTAGTCCTGGACAACCAGGAGAGTTAAGAATAATCAGGTGAACCTTAGCACACGCTACGTATATCCTGGCGTAGCCGAGCTAAGCAACTACAATTTTAAATGCGGAGCATTTCTTAGCGAACTTCTGCGACTTTGAGCGTATCTATCTATCTATCTATCTATCTATCTATCTATCTATCTATCTATCTATCTATCTATCTATCTATCTATCTATCTATCTATCTATCTATCTATCTATCTATCTATCTATCTATCTATCTATCTAGCCGCCTACGACTTTGTGCTCTCCTGGCCGTTTCGTTAATCGGATGTATACCAAAATTGGTGTGTCATAACATGGCCTTATTACGAACATAAATGACAGGTCATATCATGAAAATCATGACACGCATGTCATGAACAGCATGATTTACATTCCACGACCTTAGGCTCTTGCGGCCGCTCCGTTAACTTCATATGCACCAAAATTGGTACGGCGTGACAAGAATTCAAGACGAACATAATAACTGGTCCTAATATGCAAATCATTACGCACATGTCATGTGCAGCGTGATTTACATGACATGGTCTCTGGTCGCTCGCGGCCGTTTAAATGAAGGGATATATACGAAAACTGGTATGACGAGACATTTCTGTATGGCGAACATAACTGACACGTGGTAACATGAAAATCATGACAAGCATGTCATGTATGACATCATTTACATGCCACGCTCATGGCCCACTCGCGGTCGTTTCGCTAGATTGATATACACCAAAACTGGTATTGTGCTATGTGCCTGTACGAAGAACATGAATAACAGGTCCTAGCATGAAAACCATGACATCCATGACATGTATGTCATGATTTACATGCCACGCTCATGGTGCATTTGCGGCCGTTTCGCTTGCATGATATGCTCCAAAATTGGCATTGCGCGACACGACCGTATGACGAACGTAAGTGAGAGGTGGTAACATGAAAATTATGACGTACAAGTCATGTACAACCTGATTTACATGCCACGTTCATGGTGCGCTAGCGGCCGTTTCAGTAGATTGATATACACCAAAATTGGTATTGCGTGAAGTGATTGTATGAAGAGCATGAATAGCAGTTGGTAAGATGAAAACCATGACATGCATGTCATGTATGTCATGATTTACATGCCACGCTCATGATGCATTCGCGGCCGCTTCGCTAGCTTGATGTACACCAAAATTGGTATTGCGCGCAGCGACTGTATGACGAACGTAAATGAGACGTGGTAACATGAAAATCATGACATGCATGACATGTACGACAGGATTTACATGTCATGCTCATGGCGCACTCGTGGCCGTTTCGCTTGCTTGATATCCACCAAAATCGGTATTGCGCGATGTGACTGTATGACGAACATAAATGAGAGGTCTTAACATACGAATCACGTTATGCATGTCATGTACGGTATGATTTACATGCCACTGTCATGGTGTGCTTCCGGCCGTTTTGTTAAGTGAATATATACCAAAATTGGTATGGCACGACACAAGTGCGTGATGAACATAAGCGACAGGTCATGCATTGTATATTCCAGAATATGCGTTTCATTGGCATGTTGTATACTAGATTGTGCATGCATGCGTGCACGGCAAACATGCGATATATGGTGGACTAGATGCCATGGCATGAATGATTTCATTTGGCTCAAAGACAAACAAGGCGATGTATGCAGCTCTTTGCTGGCTGCTTCGCATTACATCGATTCCCACAGTGCGTGGGATCTGCCGAATTTTTTTTTATTTGCCATCTGATCGTGTACATTTTTTCGACGTCAATTCCGTGACGGAAATACGTCACTGAAGTCTTAGTGGACCCCGGCATAAAACACTTTCGTGCTAACATATTGTGACGTGCTCTTTATATGGCTCAGAACAATGCTGCGCTAATTAGAGATGCGTAGCACCTATGTTTAATTTTCTAATACAGTGAAACCTCGGTGATACGAATCTCACGGGACTTCCAAAAATGTCTGTATCATCCGAAATTCATATCACCAGAAAGCGTGGAAAATTAGCACGCGACAAAAGAAAGTTGGCGTACATTTTCATTTGTTGTTTTCAGGGCCGCAGCAACGTCAGGAAGAACCCTGAATGATTGTCATTCAAGTTTTTAGGTGTCGGCAATCATATCAGCACTCGTAAATGTACGTCCCGTACGCGCGTATTTAATTAGTGAACCAGGTGCGTTGTGACCCGCGACAGCAGTAGCCCCTTCCAAATTTTAGTATGCTTTTTTGCATGACCCGGGAGTACTGCAGCGAAAGTTACAAAAGAAGCGCTTTCACGCGATGGATCAAGGCCACAGAATTAGAGCACCACGGTCCTGTGGTATGATTTTGTTATCGCGGAGGTGTTGGAGATGTTTGGATAGGGGAGGTATTGGGGACGGCCGTGCCCGCACAAGTGCGACCTCAACGGTCGCGCATGTTGACGTTGTGAGGCGTGATACCTTCGCCAAGACCATCCTCGCCTTCTTTCGGTCCTCGTCCACCTTTCATAGGATGTCTGATGCACGAGGAAGGCACGTGTAAACACAGTACAACGACAGCAGCCCGCGTAGACGCGTTAGAAAAAAAAAAGCATGACGCTAATGTCCTATGTAATCTAAGCGCGAAGGCACACGGAGGCACATAAGAGCCTCAAAGATTCGCGCACACCATCTCGTAGGCCGTGACGCGTCTCTGAAGGTTTATTCTGACCGTCAGAAAAGTGTTTTCCTTACACCGTAATTCTGACGATTTGGCGGTGCGGCGCGCATGTCCACGCTTGCGTTCCCGCGCTCGCACGCGCTTGTCGCGTCTTCCGCGACAGCGTGGACAGCACCCCCTCGTACCTGGGCGGCAGCGTACGTTCGTATCAAACGTCGCTGGGTGAAAATCGGTTCGAGACAACCGTACTCCATTACAATGCAGGCGAATGGGCCTTGGCCGGGACCAACGAAAAATTCGTATCACCCCGAAATTCGTATGAGCTGTGATCGTATCACCGAGGTTTCACTGTAATTGGCTCTTTTTAGCTGAAACACCCATATAAACCTATGGATCTACCTCCAATAAAACCAGGTGTCAGTTTGCGCCTCAGTTCGTCTTCCTTTCTGAGTGCCATTTCGTAGCGCTACTTACCCAACAGTAATGCCTTATGAGAGACGGAGGAATGGTGAAAGTGCTCACAATGGCGTGAATGCCTGTTCTACACTCTTTAAAGAAAGTATTTGTGAAGCCTGGGCGCTCTTGTCGCTTCTGCGACAACACGAGCGGTGCCAAAATTACGTCGTATGACGTCACCACGTGACATCTTCGTTTGGTTTGTAAGAGCCCGCCCACTAAGTGTAGTAGTAGTTGTAGAAGTAAGTGGTTGTTTATGTGAGCAAATATATACGAAAAGGGGGAAGCAAATGAAAGATAGAGGAATGACTGTGTAGCATGCCCGTAGCCAGGAATTATTTTCCGGGGGGGGGGGGGGGGGAAGGGGAGGAACTTGCTGAAAGCCTTAACTATTTGAGAAAAACGCGTATTTGCATTAGTTTCGGTAATACACCATGTCGCATCAAAATTATGAGGGGGGTTTCCAGCTCCCCCCCCTCTCTCCCCGGGTACGGGCCTGCTGTGTAGCTAGAGCAGCTCACACCTGAACAGTGGACATCAGGGTATGAGGGAGGAGTAAAGGCTAGGAAGGGAGAAAGGGTAGAGGGAGAATATTTCCATATGTATACAGGTCAGAGTAAAGGCTATTTACATGTATACACATAAGGACGTAATGCCTTATGCTTCGCTTGTGAAAGCGATCTCCGCGAAAGTGTTTGTCACCATGCCTCGCACCCAGGCACTGTTACGTCACGGAGAGCGACAACTTCTTCATTTTCAGTGGACAAATGGTGGATAGCGGGGCAAAAAGCTGCGCTAGGTACATATCTTCGGCAAACCATACAAGACTACTCATGTCACGAAACGAAGGACGCGGCAAAAAGACGCACGCTGCTCAAATTGAAAACTTTACAGGAGCATACGTTAAATTGGAGACTTTCTGTACCTTTCTGCGCCTGTCGTAGAAATTCTCTGCCACCTCTGTGCCGTGAGCTACACAGCCTCGCTGGTCACCCACCTTGGTGAAGTGGAATTGCACATGTAATTATTCGACCTCTCAGAACCTTCCACTGTTCTATTAGCATACGTTGTCTTTATGTCCAGGGCAAGCTATGTCCATGTAACAAGCGCTGTGATATGATTATTTGCTAGAGAGAAGCCAACGTCCTGTAAATAGAGCCAAGAGCAGACACGAGCCCTTTACTGTTCTTAGTGTATTACGTCGAGATAAGTCGTCCCCAATTTTGTTTGTTTCGACCGCCGACGCAAGATTACGTTATCAGAGCAAACAGGCACGAACGAGCAGAAGGCTTGACTATGCAACGAATTGTTTTGCATATACAGCTTTTATCACTCCTGCGGCCCCATGAAGGTCATTTTAGTGGACGTCTTTCTTTATATACCTTTTCTAGCCTTATAAAAACGAGCTCCTGCGAGCATACTCAATTGCTTCAGATTACCCAGGCTGTGTACAGCAAAGATACCGTTTCCTTCTCTCTGTGTTAAAGGAGTTCGTCTCCCTGGTGTCACAACAACTAAAAATAAAAAATAAAATTCTAAGGACGCCGGTCGTTGGCCGTCATATGGCCTTCGCATGGTAACAGGGATGCGCCAGCTGCCCTTCACTTACATATACCAGGACCATGAGATATGTTCATTAACAACACACTATGATGAAGGGAAGCAATGATGCGTCTGAACAGAGTTTTCAGGAGGAGCAACGAAATCATAGAGGGAAAGAAAGAAACACCTGACATTTCAAGAATTGTTGTACTATCTGACTGCAGCACCACCTAAATCCAAGTACACTCATATTAAAAAAAATGTTGACGCAAATTACCCTCCATTACACTGATTTCGCGGAACAGCGATGAAGTGGCTCCCTTTATAATGATTATTTTTGCATGTGCAAAGAAATGCGTGGAAGAGCTCCAGGCCGACTCCGCCCGACTGTATACAGCAAATGTCTTTGACGTCACCTAACACTTGTACTTCAGCTGTTCGCCACTTTCACAGTTTGCTAATGTGAACCCACTTGCAAAGTTCAACAATTCTTCATTTACACGGACACACACGCGAGTGTATCGGTAAGTTCCGCTTTACGCAAGATATAAAGTGCCTTCTTGTGAACAAGAAATATATCATGTAGTAGCAGGCGCGAACGATGTTTAAATGGCATGTCGGTATTAGACCCAAAAATTTACGTATCGCACAATATGAATCACTTTACTGTCGATATTTAAAGGCATTGGTATTGGAAATCACCAGAAAATCGTCGAACTGTGGTAAAGAAGTCACTGCTGTAAAAATACTTTGAGCTCACTCGGCCAGAGAGAGAAAAACGCGTTTTGGAAAGGCAAAGGACTGACATATGCCCAGAAGAGCACTAAGCAACTAAACAGAGCGAGAATCACGGTGGCTCAGGCAGCATAAATTGCAGCAGCCAATAAAATTCTACACATAAGCAGTATACATCAGGCCTGCACACTGCATTGTAGGAACTGATGGCACTGGAGCAGCGCGAGCAGTCCCCAACATCACGCTGGTGTCGTGAACTGTGGCCAATGCGTAGGTTCTCGTTAAAGAATACCGGAGCCCTCCTCTCGCGCGCCTCTTATAATCATATCGTGGTTTTGGGACCTTAAACCCCAACAATCATTATTATCATTACAGACAGTGTGTGTCCCAGCTAAGTATAGCCCGAGTTTCAAAGTACGCCACTATGACCAAGTATGTCCACTATGACGACGCGATCAAATGTATGTTGCTGGCTACTTCGTGGAGTAAATCGCACCACTTTCTTGTGTTCGGCTTAATTGCTTAATCAGGCAAGATTAATTAACCAACTTTTGAAGGAACGAAGCTAGGCAAAAAATTCAAAGGACAAGGTTGTATATCGGTTTGCAAAATGTCCCTTGGCACTGTTCCTAACTTTCTACCCTTTAAGTACTGGTATTTTCCTGCTTACAGCAGATATCCGCGACAAACAGGAAAAAAAAAAAGATATGACGTGACATGCCCCCTTGCGCGCCGTGGCTTCCATGCTCCCTATTGTTCGGTGTGCAAGACTTCAAGCGTTGGAGGTTGAACAAGTATTTCTATCACTTCATTGTATGTGTGCTGTAAATAAGATTACGTGATCTGTGCATAAATGAGAAACATTTTGTGAGTAGAATAATGCCGGCGTAATAACCGAAGTAATTTGGAAATAAATTAATTACCTTTAAAAGTAATTGTAATCTTATTACATTCTGCAAGCTATGATTTCTGATGAAATTTACTTACGTTTAACAAACTGGAGAGGCAATTATTAATGTAATAAATGCTTGAGGTCCGTGCAGTGGGTGATGTCAGTGCACGTTAAAGAACACCAAATGGTCAAAATTTCCAGAGTCCTCCACTACGGGGTGCCTCATAGTTATAATAGGCAGCAGACGGTGTGTTCAAGACGAAACGTTTTATTTGGGCGAACTTGAGCCCGGAAACTGAAAGGTTCGAAGTACAAGGAATTCAAGCTGTACACTGATAGCGGCGAGAACACCGTCGGCCGTCGAGTAATCTGATCTGCCGTGAGGTGCGTCGGCAATTATACATGCGGCATCGAACGTTCAAGTCTTATCGCTGGTGTTCGCGTAGAATGACCTTGAATATTCGCGTCCTGCGCGTAATAATGACAGAATGATTTCAAACAATCGCGAAGCTTCTCAAGCACTGCGGCGCGATCTGCGCTGAGAGTTCACAACAGTCTTTGCGGGTGAAACTCGAACACCTCAAAATAAAGCAATAAAACGTGTGGCAATAACGTGGTTTTGGCAGTAAAACCCCAGACGTTATTAATTAGTAATGCAATTAAATTAATTAGTTTTAGGAGTATATTTATACTTTCTGTGAATTTACTAATACGAGTGTCCTCGCTAGTGTTTTTTAAGGAGCACCAGGAACCGGACGCGCACACCTTTGCCTTCAAGCGAACATTCCTTCTTGTTACTATTTCACTATCTTAAAAGTACCACGTTTCCGAAATTCAGATTACGTGACCAGGACACGAGTCCGACTACAGAAGACAACGTGCATGAAGCCATCAAACAGTTCAGCTATAGAAAGTGTAAGGAGTTGACCTCTCAGTAAAAGACACAGCAGTGAGACGCCAGCTGCCGGTCGGGATGACCGCTCCACCATTAGGCCGCGAAAGGCGTATTATCCTTGAACTACATTGAATTTGGCGCACCTGGATAGCGGATCCACACGTGTCAATGACTGGAAGCGATAAACAGTCACTTTAGCACGGCGACTAGGTGATTGCGCAGTGCGAAAGTAAAAGATAACAAAAAGCAAAATTATCAGCATGCCGTCTCGTTTAGGTCAGATACGTGACGACAATGGTGCCCCTTCATATACGCACGCGCACTTCACGGCCAACAACATTGCTTCACGCGAGCTTGCGGTGCATATTTCAGTGTAAACGCTCCGGTTGAAGAATGGAAGGACTTCACGCTTTTGGTGTATGTGGCCGGAGGCTCGCGTCGAGAATGCATATGCAGCTATTTCCGGCCTCGGCTGCCGCAGTGAATGCGCGGCGAACCTCCACGAACGCAGTGGACGGTCTTTCGGAAGGGAAACATGCCTTGCAGGCGAAGCCCTTCGAAACGATTCCCAGGGTACCTTCTCTCCCCGTGATAGGCAGCTCATGGATGTACTGGCGCCTGTTCGGTAAGTCATTGCACGTCCTGCACGGTAACTTCATTTTGTGATGTCGTGCGTGCGCGCTCCACTTAACAGTGAAATCTCAGTTCCTCACAATCCCTACGAAGCAACCAATTCGGCGACTTCATTATCTTACGGTGCAAAGTCACCTTGGTGACGACTCGGATGGAGCGTTCGAAGTACCTGCTTGCACACCGACGAGGAAGGACACAAGGAAGACGCGCTCACACACCGCGCAACAGGATGCTTCAAACGACCAACCAAAAAGCCCACATTGCGTTTCTCGAATGAATCGGCCTAATAAATGCCGAGTATTTTATCTGACAAATAGCTACGTTTCACAGCAGAGGTGTTATGGTAGAGGTTTGCCCTGTGTCGTAGATAGAAAATTATCATCATCATGAACCGCCACGCGCTCAATCATCGCCCAAGCTCTCGGTGCAGATGGTTAACAAAACAAGCCGAAACTTGCGACCCCTAATCGGTGTTTGTCGCCAGTGTACGTTCCCTTAATTTTTAGCGGACCAGTGTAGTGAGTAGTGGGGTTTCCTCAATTTCTGTTGTACATGCGCGCTGTGGGAGAGAGCATGCATAGTGATGTTAACATGCTAACTATATTTCGGCAAGGGGTTGGAAAGAGACTGGTGAGAGGGTAAAAGACTAAGCCAAGCCAAGACCAGCCATAGGTGCCCAACAGCTCTGCTGTGACCCCGTGCTGTGCGACTTAGTGAAGCTGCGCTAATTTTTTTTTTCGAATCACTTCGCGGTGAATCAAAGGCACTTTGACCATATCTGTCTATGCATCTATCTGTCAACGTCTGGGTTCTCGAGCTCGTTTACTTACCTTACTGTGTTTCCCGACATTTGCACCGGGGATGACGTGACATGCATGTCATGTGCTTGAAGAAAAGCCAGCAAATTCACGGGACGTGAGAAAGAAGCAAACGCACACAACGTTTGCGAAGAAGCAAACGGGTGACGGTTTGCTTCTTTCTCATGTCCCGTGAATTCGCTGGCTTTTCTTCAAATTAACATGAACCAACTGGCCCAGATTTCGACACTTCTATGTCATGTGCGTAATGCAACCCTCTTTCCCATCGCGTGTGGCGCGTTCCCGCATACCACGGCCCTATACAGTTTATATCAACTTAAGAACAGCAAAAATAGACTTCGAAAATTTTATAAGAAGACATTTTGCGTGGACTGAACAAGAGAAACGCATACCGTTTGTTATAGTTGGTGATTTGAATGTAGACACCACGCAAGTAGATAAACGCATACAAATGTGCCGCTTCGACCCTTTGTGACCAACAAGATCCAGTGAAAATAAATAAAAGTATTAAATCGGTAGTTTTGCTGATGGTTATCAGTTGTTGTGGTGGTGCTTGCCTAACGTCAATTGTGGTTGCAGTGTTGGCTATCCACTCTTATAACAATGTAATAAATATTACAAGTGTACTACACTTAGTAAGCAACCTATAGCTGGTTGACCCCGCCGGAATACGCCAACGCACACTGCTTATGTCATGCCCGTCAGGACAGAGTAACACGCATTTCTTTACGTTGAAACTGACGTCTGTGCTGTAAGGCGAATGCCGTCGTCACGTAGGACCGTTATACAGTCGAAACCCGCGATAACGAAATCCCGAGGGAACGAATTTCTCACCGCAACCAAATATTTTCGGAGCACCGGCGAACGCCTATATGAGTCAATGCATTTCGTAACTCGCGACTACGAAAGATATTCATACCGCAGTCCCTCATTAACGAAATTTTTGAAACACGAGTGCGCAAATAATCTACTCTCGCAACATTAACTACATTCGAAAACTGCTGAAATGCATTCATGCTACACTTAAATTGTGCAAACATATCGCTACAGCACACTTGAGAAGCAGCCGCCATTATTGTTTACAAAAAAACATAAAGCTGGCGACAATGATGATGATGGCTTGCCAAAACACCTGCTCGTTACCGCGGACTACGTAGCCAAATCCACATTCCTCATGGAGTTTCGTTCGTTGGCTTGGCTCTGTGCTTGGCTTTGTCGGCTTTGCGCGCACATGGTCGCGTGTGTGGAGCCATTTGTGGAGCGTTTGCTTGGTCGCTTGGTGGAACGTGAACTGTGTGTTGCGGTTCCTTCGTCCGATTTCGCTGCCTGTGAAGATGCCGCCTCCAATGAAAAAGCGGAAGTTCATCACGCTGGAACATAAGGCTGCAATCATCAGTGAGGTGGAAAAGGGCAGGAAAAAAATGAACATCGACGAAGAATTCGGCGTTGCGTGCAGCTCGCTCTCCATAATTCTGCGCTGATCCAGCGGAGCCGGAAGAAGGTTCACCTGCAGGCGCACTTGACGACGGTACTGGTGACAGCGCAGTGCTGCCGTCACTGACCAGTGCATGGGGGCGAACTTTGTGCCGTGGCAAACGAGATTCCCGATCGAGAGGCATGAAAGTGCTGCATGGTAAGGCCCGCCAAAGCAAACGTACTGACTTCTGGAAATAAAATGTGTTTTTTGTAAATTCCATATATTTTCCGCCGCATTCTCGCGCCAACGAAATTCCCGCAAGAGCGAAATTTTGTGCTTTCCCCGCCGATTTCGTTATTGCGGGTTTCAACTGTATGCCCTTTTGGCGTCACAGTGTGGTAGACGTGCGTGGTAAGCCTACAATATGGACAAAACTACTCAGATTACACGAGGATGTCGATCCGCCTCCTTAACTCTTGGCTCAAAGCTAATCTATGCGGCTTAAGCAGCTCCTCGCTGACTGCTTCGCATTACATCGATTACCGCAATGCGTGGGATATGCCAGAATTTCTTTCCTTCTGCTTTTATTATTACTTTTGCAGTGTATGTATCAAGGGAGTAACTGTATACATGCATTAATAACATTCAGGTACAGAAACACAAGTAGAATGTGCTCAACTTCCCAAGCACCGCTAGATCTCGGGAAAATACTGTACGTCGTCTCCTGCTCAGGAAGGGCGGATTTTAAAATTTCTGTTCAAATTCCTGGAGGACATTAACCGAATTGATAAACTGTAACTTAACTTACATCAGCATCATTAGGTTCGGACATGCCCCGCAACGGTGGTCTGGTGGTTATGGCGCTCGACTGCTGACCCGAAGGTCGCGGGATCGAGTCCCGGCCACGGTGGCTGAATTTTCGATGGAGGCGAAAATATTTGAGGCCCGTGTACTTAGATTTAGGTGCACGTTAAAGAACCTCAGATGGTCGAAATTTCCGGAGCCCTCCATTACGGCGTCTCTCATAATCATATCGTGGTTTTGGGACGTTAAACCCCAGATATTATTATTATATTACGTTGTGACATGTACATACCACAGTCATATTATCTTTTTTTTTCCTTCTCCTTTCCTGCCCTCCTCCTCCTAGGGCCTTTCTGTCCTCAATCCCCTCCCCTATACAGAGTAGCATGTAGGCGCCTTAGGTACGCCGGCAGAATTATCTGTTTTTCAGTAAAGAGTTCTCTCTCTCTCTCTCTATGCGCGTCACATCCACTGCGCCTCACCATACATAAGCGTAACTCTCACACTCTATACAGCTACGCCATATCATATCGTAATTGTATGCATGTGTTTCTGCTTGACGGTCGCGCAGGAGAAACTTAGAGTATAGAAAACACATCGACTGCTGCTGGTGTGTTGTGTGGTCTGGCCAGGAAAATTCAGAATGCTAAAATTCAATCAACTGCAAATATTGGTTGGGGAATTGTGCGCTCGTTTACACTAATGGATATCAAGTGAGCAGTTCGTCCTCCTGCAAACTGAGGACTTGTTTCAATGTACTTACCAGGACGGCCTGAGTGCCACATTTCTTTCGCAAATGAAACTGTTGGCGCCACTCTCAGTGCGCGGACGTAGATAACATATGGTTTACCATGGCGCATAGCGATCGTTTAGGTTTAAACGCATGTTCACGCACTGTGCATAACATCAATCATGGCGTTATTTTTTTGTTTTCATACTGACGAAGCTGGTTACTTATCTTAGCATGTCCTAATAACGAAATTCCTCAGCACGGTCGCAATAAAAAACGACCGGTAACACGAAATGCAGCCGTGCCCGTCAGCACCGTTAAGCGTAATGCTTTTGGAGGAAGGATGAAATGGACGCAGGCAGCGCCTGTCCGTGTCTATTTCATTGTTCATCGGAAATTTTTGCGTTTTAAAGGTGTCGAAGTATGGCATATCGATTAGCTCGAACCCATACGTTGTGCAGCAACACAGCTCCGATTTGAAGGACATATACAAACCATCGTGAGTAGCGCAACGAGACAGGGCACCAGAAAGGAACAGACGAGTACAGGCGATGGTTCTATGTCCAAACACCCCCGCCACGGTGGTCTAGTGGTTATGGCGCTCGACTGCTGACCCGAAGGTCGCGGGATCGAATCCCGGCCGCGGCGGCTGCATTTTCGATGGAGGCGAAAATGTTCGAGGCCCGTGTACTTAGATTTAGGTGCACGTTAAAGAACCCCAGGTGGTCGAAATTTCCGGAGCCCTCCACTACGGCGTCTCTCATAATCATATGGTGGTTTTGGGACGTTAAACCCCAGATATCATCATCATATGTCCAAGCACCAACTAGCGCAACAGTCTACTCTTTTAAACCGATATGAAGGACATGTAGAATTGCTTCAACATCTCCGGAACGTATTTGAAGGCCAATGATACGAAGAAACAGGCAAATAGGGATAATCAATTGGTATCGCATTACATAAGGTGTTACGCGAAGTGCGCACGCTAGACGACAGAGTGATCGTCTGTGATTGCCTTCCTTGCCGTCCTGCGTGCCTTGTTGGTGCTTTACTGAATGATCTGCATCTTTTAATAAATCAAGGCAGTTTCGTACTAGTGGTACCAAGCCTGAAGGAAGTGCCGATGTTTCGATGTTTCTCTTCAGTTTTTCTTTCTTTCTATGTTTCTTTCTTTTTCTCCTTTCCAGTTTTGTATGTCTTTTTTATCTCTTCATTTCTATTTATTTCTATATTTTTTCCTACTTTTTCCTTTCTTTCTCTCTCTTTATATTTCTCGCTCGCTTGCTCCTTTTTTGTATTTTTATACGTGGTTTTGCCTGCGTTACCCCGACCGACGACAGCATACGACAGCCCGGGCCCCTAGAGGGCTCTGCACATGATATCATCATTAAGGCGCTCGAAGAACAAGAGGAAGAAGATTTCTCCTTGGCTCGAGCGTGCGCTCAGTATGCTAAAATTGCTATGCTATACGTGGTTTTGCTAGCGTTACGCCAAGCTATATGAGACGACGACAGCCTATGACAGCCCGGGTGGCCCGGGCTACTGAGTGCTCCGCACTTAAAAGGTTATGCAAAAAAAAAAAAGGTTTCGCGAAAGAAATGACACCTATTCTTAGGGAACACTACAGAAGAGCAGATTGTCGTGCACTAAAGATAAGTGTGCGCCATCGCAATGTAGTTACGTTCGCGAGAGTTACTTGGCGCCCTTTTATATGCATTTATATTAGAGGCGTGCGAACATTCGTAACTTCGTATGTTCGATTCGATACGTAAGGTACCTTTACTATTCGGAATATACGAACGCCACGAAACATCATAACAATTATTGAAATCAGCACACAGAACTACATATATGTGCTGCATTTCACGAGTTTTGATGCACAAATAGGCAAAATAGTTCAGTTCCCACATAACCCCCCCCCCCCCCCCCGTCCGTCCGTCCGTCGCGCTTTTGAATGTTGTGCCAGTATTGAAGTGTAGTGCCCAAGGCATGACATGTTGTAGACCGAGCACCTTGTTGCAGTAGAGTGCCGAATTTATACTGAACAAAATCACCAAAACAAAAGAGCCGCCATTGTCAAATTAAGAAAAAAAAATGTTAAAAAATAAGGAAACTCACTATTTTCCTCGATTGTCCAAAGATGAATCATCTGCACTAAAAAATGTGTCGATCAGTTTTCATTGCTTTTCTCAATTGTGGCGTTTTTTTTTTTCTTCTAAAAGAGCCAAGTCCACTTTAACTGAATCTGAGAAAAACGCAGTTTTTTGCTACTGACGAAAGGGTCCGGCCTTCTCCGACAATTTTTTGCCAGTGTACTCATGTCATCAAAATAGCTCAAATCTATATTGCGGTTTAAATGTATATAGCCCCCTATCATCGTTATTCAGGAGAAAAATTCGGATTTGGCACTTTTCACTTGAGCTTGAATTAGCTCGTAAAAGAAGTCTAAATCACAGCGAATGAACGATATAGCAATATTTTGCTACAAAATTAACACCATCCCTGTGCTTCCGTCGATGCCGCTCTTTGTTGCATGGGCGTAATGGCGATGACCAGACCTGTAGAGTGAGTGGTCTTTCCAGGTAAAAGTTGCGCCATTTTGGACTATCGGCAGCGTTTTCTTGTTCTTGGTATCTATTGAAGGCCCTTAAATGTGCTCCAGCTCTTCTTGTTCTTCTGAGCTCGTTTCATGCCGTGCAGTTTCCGATCAACTCTTCTTCTGCAAGGAAGAGATCGCTGCCCCATATCTTCACCTCAGTTGTCTTCTATTTCAACTATACTGTCGTGGAGCAAAAGGACATATTACTGCAACGCAAAACTCGAAAAGAAACACTAAAATGCTGAAAGAAGCAGGAAAGTCGGCCTCTTACTCTTTATATTCCAGTTTTGCCCAAACAACCTCATGTGCTTCTGTAAGTACCAACTCGCCCAAGAAACACTAATTGTGGAAAACTAATTTCATCATGCCTTGTCATGTGGCTTACAAGGCGTGTTTGTCATGCGTGCGTAAACATTCTGGCACAAACCACGTTAAGTAAACGGCTACGACGTCTTCACGAGACATGCATCATGTATTTTTTGCCATTCATGTCGTGATATGACACGTGATACACATGCATGACCTGTTACTCACGTTTGTCATACACGCGGGTCATGTGGTCACATTCTGATGCACGGCAAGCTTATGAGCGATCACCATGCCATCACGAAGTTCTGTTCGTGATTCTGTTTTCCCCAAAACTTCTGCCTTGTTCGATGTCAAGATATGATTCGCATGGTACACCATGAATGACGTGCCATGCATGTCATGTATGGCATGACATGAATGGCTTAAGTGACAAGGGGTCATTGCGGTCGTTTCTTTAGCTGGAATATCTGATGTAAGTTCTAAAATGTGCTTTTTGTGTCTGTACCCACCAAGCTTAATTGAGTGTTTTTGAAGCTGAAAATAAATATTGATTGATTGATTGATTGATTGATTGATTGATTGATTGATTGATTGATTGATTGATTGATTGATTGATTGATTGATTGATTGATTGATTGATTGATTGATTGAAGTATGTGTGTTCTGGAATACCGGTAGGCCCGTGTACTTATATTTAGGTGCACGTTAAAGAACCCCTGCAGGTGGTCGAAATTTCCGGAGCCTTCCACGACGGCGTCGCTCATAATAGTATCATGGTTCTGGGACGTTAAACCCCAACAATTATTATTAACATCTATTGCCGCAGTGCGTGAGATCTGCCGTAATTTTTTTTCTGTTCAAGTTCTTCCTTCCCAGATGTGAAGCTATCACTGACAATCGCGTTGTCACTGGATTTTAAGTGTCTGAGCCATCTAAGCCGGCCAGATAAAATTACTACACAATTTTTCTGGTCATCCGAGGAATAGCGCGATTTCGTTTTTTTTCTTTCTTGCTTTTGAGCAGAACAAAGCGGTGAATGCACAGCTTTAGAATATTGTCATATTCTCGAACTAGTCTGTTCACGTCACAATCTTAATTGAGTGAGTAAAAGGATTCATATCCTCGAGATAAAACTTGAAGCATAGATATGTTGTCGGCGATTGAATTTCTATATGCGGCTTGCTGACTAGGCAAGTGGGAGATATGAACACTGCGTTGTGATCGTAGATTCCATCACTTATTGAGGTGAAGGCCTTAGATGCCTCATCAAACGCGAAACGTGACCATCGGCGTCTGTGGCGTGAGCACAAATTGAAGAAAAAATCATGCCACTTCACTATGACGTCACTACAACGTCATCATATGACATCGGCGCTTGGTGAAAGGTGAGTCGATCCCGGAGGCACTGCGTAACCACGTAAGGTGCAGAAAGCTTCCAACGCCTCCGATACCGGAGGCAATGCAAAATCACGTTAGATGCAGAAAGCTTTTGTGTGGGAGAGGAGGGAGCAATACACTCGACTAAGAAGAAGAAGAGGGCAATAGCGTCTGCATGGGCGTTTCCACGTTGGTTCGCCATCACAATTATCGGCAGTTTCCGATACAGTCAGGCGTGCGCACGGAGGTAGAGGGCAGGCAGGGCGGGTGGCCACTCCCCCTTGTCACCTAATAGGGATGGGACGCAAAGTCCGCCCCATGTATTGACTTAGTAAGGGGGGTGAAGGTGCGATGAACCTTCGCTCCCCCTGATGAGGAACCCTGCGCACACCTATGATACAGTAATTAAATGCTATGACATACAAGCGAATCGTGATTAGCGTATCACGTATCGTGATTATCGTATCACGCGTGCCAAACAAACGCAGTTGTCTTAACCTCCTCCAATTACAATGCAATTACAAACAGAACTATGCTTTGCTGCGCAAGCATGTGGTTTGCTTATACACGTCGTAGCATCCAGACTACTGCAATCAGCTTGTGAGACAGAGTATAGGCCCCTCATACATTTTACTGGTAACAGCTACGTTTTATAGGTAGATTGGTTGATTTCGTGAGCATTTTATGTCGAATTCTTCTTCAATCTCATTATTATAAAGGTATCCGAGGAGCGTTTTGAACGCTGCGCATGCATTTTATCTGGCACTCGGTAATATTGCACAAGGAAAGGCAATGAACCTTTTACTGATATATACATATGTGCAAGCTCTGGAGGATACGAAAGAGCTTCGCAAGTCATTTCAGATGCATATTTAACGCTAGGGGGTTTCGGCTAGTGATTCGGTCTCACGTGAAAAGGTCAGTTTCGCCACAAGGGAGAAGCAATGAATGGGATAGCAACAAATTGGAATGCCACCCGAAGAACGGCAGCAGCTCGATACTTGCAGCGTGCCGCTCAAGCGCAAAGGACGCAGGAAAAAAACGCAGGCTGTACGAACGCAAACTAACGGTCACAGCTCGACATTTGCACAGCGCTGCTCAAATACAAGAAAGAACGCTCGAAAAGATCCCGCAGATATACACAGGACGAGCACGGACAAACAACTGTCATAGTTGTTACTTCGTGTTTGAGCAGTGTGCTACAACCCAACGCTCTTAGATATTTTTTCACCGCGTCTCCTGCCGCGCGGTGGCGTTCAACGCGTTGTTTACCCGGCAGTTCACATCGCGAGTGGGTACAGAAATGGGCCACTTTTTAGTGCGCGTCTCAAGGGCAGTTTTCACACTGAAGCAAAATCTAGGAGCATTGCTTTAAAGCGCGCCCTTCGGGCAATCTCGCTAGTGGTACTGCACACGCTGAAACACCTTGGAGCTCTGCGTACCGCCTGCGGTTAGTGGCGTATATAAACAGCTGGCCGTTAGTATTCCGAAGAGCGGATGGCGCGTGGGCTATGTTGAATGAGGTAATGAAGAAAAGAAATTGCACGTGGCCTAGTTGTTTCACGCGCTGCGCTGCGGAGCAAGGGGTCGCATGTTCGAATCCCGGTGGTGGGCATTGGAAATCTTTTCTTCTGATTTATTTCTCTTCCTGGCTTTTATATCTATATACATACATATACATATCCGGGACAGGACGGCGACGGCAAAAACCCACGGACAGTGTCCACATAACTGCTTTCGCAATAAAAGAAATCAAAGAGATTGTACGCAACTAACTGCTGTTGCACACAGTGCGAACTTGTGCTCTTGCACTTCTGAACTTGCAATAAAACCACAACTAGTTTTATGAAGACGCAACTAACTAATATTACACACTGCGCGAACTTGTGTTTTTGTACTTCTGAAGTTAAGACAAAGCTACAACTACTTTCATTAAGAGGCAACAAACTAATATGCCACAATGTGCGAACTTTTGCTCTTGTACTTCTTAACTTACGACAAAGCCACAACTACTTCTATGAAGGTGCAACTGACTAATATTGGACACGGCACGAACTTATTATATAGTGCTTATTAACGTACGACAAAGCCACAACTACTTCTATGAAGGTGCAACTGACTAATATTGGACACGGCACGAACTTATTATATAGTGCTTATTAACGTACGACAAAGCCACAACTACTTCTATGAAGATACAACCGACTAATATCGCACACTGCGCGAACTTGAGCTCTTGTACTCCTTATCTTACGACAAGTCCACAACTACTTTTACGAACGTACAGCTGACTAATATTGGACACTGCACGAACTTATGCTCTAGTACTTATTAACGTACGACAAAGCCACAACTACTTCTACGAAGGTACAATCGACTAATATCGCGCACTGCGTGAACTTGTGCTCCTGTACTTATTAACTTACGACAAAGCCACAACTACTTCTATGAAGTTAAAACTGACTAATAGTGCACGCTGCCCGAACTTGTGTTCTTGTACTTCTGAAATTACGAGAAAGCCACAACTACTATGAAGACACAACTGACTAATATTGCGCAGTGGGTGAACTTGTGCTCTTGTACTACTTAATTTACGAGGAAGCAACAACTACTATGAAGATACAACTGACTAATATTGCACACTGCCTTAGCTTGTGCTCTTGTACTTCTTAACATATGAGTAGGCCACGACCACTATGAAGTCACAACTGACTAATATCGCACACTGCGCGAACTTGTGCTCTTGTACTTCTTAACGTACGAGAAAGCCACAACTACTTGTATGAAGACACGACTAATAATACACACTGCGCGAACTTGTGCTCTTGTACTTCTTAACTTACGACAAAGCCACAACTACTATGAAGACACAACTGGCTAATATTGCACACTGGGTGAACTTGTGCTCTCGTACTTCTCAACGTACGACAAAGCCGCAACTAGTACTGGGAAGGTACGTTTCACTTATGCCCTATGAAATATTGATCACCCATTAGTTACCTTCAAATGCTATTCCCCCCTCCAGGGCAGGTTGGCAAAGAGAAAATTTGCACACGATAGTCTTCCTGTCTTCATCTTTTTCTTCTCTCTCTCTCTCCTGCTTTTTTAGCCAGGCATAGTGTTTTATACTATAAACAGTTAACGACAATGAGTGGGATTGTTGTTATTTTAACGCGATCGCTTTAAACAGCTCGTTTCGCAGAAAGTCCGGTATATGTGTCGGTGTCGGCGTCGGTGTCGTCATCGTTGGTTGTGAGCAAAAAGTTAGCGTTGTCCGTGACCGAAAAGTCGAAAAAGATGCAAATAAAACACATTATAAAACATTGGGGGACGCTTAAGCTTCGCCTTTAAGAGTTGAACGCGATAGCAATATCCTGCCCCTAGTGCGCACTTCGAACACTACGAGTGTTTAAAGGGACACTAAAGAGAAACAATGAATTGGTTTAGATTGATAAAGCGTGCTTGGAGAACTCTTGTGTAGTTTATTTCACCACCATAGGTTTATTATTAGAGGAGAAAATGAAGTTCAAAGTTTCTTTTTTTAAATTTCGCGCCGAACTTTGTAACTCGTGACGTAAAAGATTTCAAAGAGCATTTAACGTATTTTGGCGCCACTGGCTCAACGAAATCTCCACAAACTCGTTATGTCAAATCTCTGGCCCCCTCAGAGGACAATGTACTTCGATTTAACCGATTAGGAACTACGTAGGCCCAAGCAGGCGCCGTCAAAAATATGTGACGTCACGGCAGATGGTGCGGGAATTCCAAGGTGGCGTCGCCACCTGTATCTTCTTTTTGCGCGCTTTCTCGCTTATTAAGCGTCTTCTCGCGGCAAGCGTGGCGTTTTTGGTATCGTGGAAGACTACTTTACTAATGCGAGAAAAAACGTTTTGCACTTTAGTGTCCCTTTAACAGAATGCGCGCAATAAGGTGTGTGCCTTATGTAATGGGTAGCATGCTTTAAACCAGGAGCAATTATGCGCGAGAACCTTTTTCGAAGCTGCGATGCACCCACTATGGGGTCTTAAGGGAATACGCGCAGTAATGTGTATGCCTTTTGTAATGGGTGGCTGTCTTTAAACCACCAAGTCGTTATGATATTGGCGTGGTGTGACGCCCAATGGCAATGAACGCTTGTACCACGCAACACTACTGCCATATTACATCTCGTACTGTGACACCTGTATACAGGACGCGTATTTTTGGGAAGCATGAAAGTTACTTTCAGTGCAGCTGCAAGCAGAGGCGTGGCTGTGTGGTAGAACACCTGCTTGCGACGCAGACGGCCTGGGTTCGATTCTCACTCGGACCCAACATTTTTGTTATTTTATTTTTTGCAGCTTTTTCGATTTTTCGGTCACAGACAAGATGATGATTTTTCGCTCACAACCAACGGTGCCGGCGCCGACGCTGACGGCGGAATTTCTGCGATATGAGCTCTTTAACGCTATCGCGTTAAAATCGTAGGTTCGAGTGAGAAACGAACCCAGGCCTTCTACGTTGCAAGCAGGTGTTCTACCACAGAACCACGCCATTGCTTGAAGCTGCTCCGGAAGAAAACACTATATGATGTCATATAGTGGGATGAGTGTCCTTACTGCGTGTAATACTGCGTGGTAGAAGCGTAGAAACGTGCCAGGCATCAAAACATTCAAATTGCGTGACGAGCAGGTGTTTTAAAGGTACACTCATTGTAAAGCGCTCATACATATCTATTCATCATCATCAGGAGCAAAAGCAGCTGTGTAAGTTCGCCTGTTGCCTTACAGACGCGTAGTGGGCCCTTCGATGATTCTCAAAAGGATGAATTATGGCGTAGTGGGCACATCCCAACTGCAATTGCGGTAGGCATTTTAGGGTAGTTTGAAACGGCCAATGTTACGCGCACGGAAGTTCGTTTCCTTGCGGCACGGTTAAGGCATGCAACGAAGCGAGGCTCGCGATTGAGAAGGCGATGCGCACGGGGCCCGATTACGCTATCGCGTTCTACTCTTGAAGGCGAAACTCAAGCGTCCTCCAAGTTTTTTTTATTTTCATTTTATGCAACATTTATGTTTATGCATAACGAAGATATGTACGTTAGTCTCATCTCATGCACTGTTCGTATTCGTCTCGACACCGTTCTTTTTAATTGGCAAATTAATTTTTCGCTTTTCTTACAGAAAACCAATACGGTCAGTATTAAAGGCGCTGTCATGCACTTGAATTTGTCTCTGAGCCCTGTAAATCTGTGCTCCGGCGAAGCAACATTTGGGCAAAACAAAATGAGGGGAAAAGGAAAAGGAGGGGGAAGAGACATTTGTACAGCAAATGATTTTTCACGCAAAATGAAGAGAAAAACACGGTGTAACTCAACAGAGCAAGCACTACATCGTATAACTAAAAAAGAACAGCAGGAACATACACTTTAATAATTGTTGGGGTTTAACGTCCGAAAACCACGATATAATTATCAGAGACGCCGCAGTGGTGGGCTCCGGAAATTTTGACAACCTGGGCTTCTTTAACGTGCAGCTAAATCTATTTTCGCCTCTATCGAAAATGGGCCGCGGCGGCCGGGATTCGATCCTGCGACCATGAACACACACTTAAACGCCATCGTTGTGGTGAATAGTAAAATTTTGCGTGTTAGTTAGTCGCAAGAGCAGCCTATGGAGCGAGCAATGCCAAAATACAATGCCAAAGAGTTAAAGGGACATTAAAGCGAAACAATAAGTCAGCGTAGATTGATTTAGATTGAGAACTGTAATGTCATTAATTTCACCGTCATACGTTGGCTAATAGATGCGAAAATCAAGGCCAAAGTCTCATTTTTAAATTTCGCACCGAAATATAACGTCGCGGATTTCAAAGTGTATTTTTCGTATTTTGGCGACATTGGCTCAACGACACTTTCTGAAACTTGGTATGTTAAGTCTATAGCACCTTCAGAGGACAATGTACTTTATTTTTACCGATTAGGAACTACATGTGAAGCAGCAGACGCCGTCAAAATTTATGACGTCACGGCGTTTGGTGCGGGAATTTGACTGTGGCGTCGCCACTCACATTTCCTTTCCGCGCGTTTTCTCGCTTTTCAGGCGTCGTCCAGCGGTAAGACTGGTGTTTTCGGTATTGTGAAACTGTAATTCACTACTACGCCAAAAATCGTTGTTCTCTTTAGTGATCCCTTGAAGGCAAACGCATGGTGTGAGACGTTTACGTAGCGGTGTTTCATTTCTGTTGGTGAAAAAATGGGCATGAATGTCCAGCCAAACATGAGGTCACGAATGACTTCAATGTCCAGCGGCTGTGACGAAACACAGCTAGTTACATTTCGGAATACTCAACGCTTCTTAGAACAGTGATGCATGTCCATTATTGCCGATTGCTCAAGAGTGGACGAATACCTAGCTAGTAAGAAAAGTTCATTACACACACACACACACACACACACACACACACACACACACACACACACACACACACATATATATATGTGTGTATATATATATATATATATATATATATATATATATATATATATATATATATATATATATATATATATATATACCGTATTTACTCGAATCTAAGGCGATGTTCTTTTCGAAAAAAACGATGTGCGAAAGTGGAAGGGGGGGGGGGTCGACTTAGATTCGAGTACAATGATTAAGTTTTGTTTTTATTTCTGACCTTGCCAATTGCGGGGGTCGGCTTAGAATTGGGGCTGGCCTAGATTCGAGTAAATACGGTATGTAGACTTCGAATTGTCAAGCGGTCGGTAGATTGACAAGAAACAGGTTTAACAATTGTGCCATACCAACGAGACTCAATTTGTGCTGGCTTCCTCCAAGTAACTTGCTGTTGTTTTTTTTTTTAGTCTAAGAAAGACACGCATTTGTACTTGAGTCACTATTACATCAGCTATTTACATCTACTGCGACGCGAATTTTATACGTTTGCGATTGCTTCATGAACTTGAGTCAAGGCTAATTTTTTTTTTAAAGAATTAAGACTGCAGTACTGTGATCCGCACATACTTGGAGCGCACGAGAAATTGGTATTCAGCAGCGAAGAAGGTGTGGTGTCTAAGAAACAGAGAACTATAAATATGCTCTACCATAAAGCACTGCGCAGATGTTGTTCTCGAAACTAGTGGGAATTGATTGCAACAGAAACTACCCTTTCCTCAGGTAAGCACCATCCCGACCAAAGGCACAAGGCATCCATGGAAATGTACAAGAAGTACGGCCCCATTGTGGTCGAGAAGCTGCCAGGGCGTTACTCCCTTGTGCACCTGTTCACGGGCACCGACATTCGAAACATGTACCACGAGGAAGGAAAGGAGCCGTTCAGGATGGGTGCCACGGCGTTCAAGGACTACCGAGCCAGCAGACCGGAGTACTATGCTGATGTCGGCATTCTTAACCTGTGAGGATCAAGCATTTATCTCCAGTGATCAAGCATTTATCTCCATTTATCTCCATTTATCTCCAGTTGCACGCGACTTTATTTAGTGCTTTTTTTTTTAATTCCTCAATATCTAAGTTGAAAAAGTGGGCTGCGGAAAGCTTACGTGCGGAGTAGCAGAAATACATTGTCTGATTTTCTTGCCTGAGAGCCTAGCTTTTCTTTGTTGTTTGACACCTGTCCGTGCAGCTTATTAGTATGACGGATACTTTCAATTCTCTTGTGTATTTTTCATACAGCGTATTTTGTTTCCGTTATTGCTGGTAGAATGCAAAAAAAAAGGTAAGTAATTACAATGGTAATACATATGTAGACCCCTTGCGACGTTGCCCTTATCAAAAAGGTTTTTTTTAAGTAAGGTTATATTGCATTGCTGTCGAAAACTTGATCCACTGCATAACGCAGTCTATGGAATGTACACCTTCATATCGCGAGTTCTGTGCCAACTAGATTGTTAAACGCTATGCAGGCAGCGGAAGCATAACCGCACGGAGAGCGAAGTGCACATGAGCTCACTGCTTATTCAAGGAACATTGCCCCGGTCGAATAATAGTAATAGTAGCCGGATTCCTGCCTAATGGATGAGATAACAAAGATAAGAACCGATCGCGTGCTCTTCTCTTTCTTATCGCTCCGGCGTGCGTTGCATATCTAGCACTCAATTTCCTCGGTGATTCGAGTGCTCTTAACTCTTCAACTGTGGCGGTACGCCAGCAGCGTTAACACTTACTGTGCCCTTCGCTTGATAAACGACCCATCTGTTTCACATGCTATAGCAATAGAAAAAACTTTCGGGTTTTACGTGCCGAAACCACGATATGATCATCAGGGACGCCAGCGTGGAGGACTCCAGAAAATTTGACCATCTGGTGTTCTTTCACGTGCACTGACATGGCACACGGGATGCATTGCGCCTTCATCGAAATACGACCGTCTTCGTCGGGATTTAACTCACGACTTTCCAGTGAAGCTGACCTCACTGCAACGAGGGCGGGCGCACTGGCCGTCTGGCTCATGACGTCAGTCTGGAGTGCGCGTCCTTTTGGGCAGACTTGTGTGCATCTGCCTTTGAGGTGGAAATGCCGCAGACTTCTAAAGTTGTATCCGACTATAGGAGAGTTAAATTTTGTATTCTTAATACCGAAGGTAACGTAAATAGCAGCAAGGAAACGCACGTACCGGGAACAATATTGTCAGGGCACATCATCTCCCGTGAAAGGTTTCCAGGATAGCATGCTTCGTCGTGGCAAGAAAAAAGCTTGGAGGACGCTTGAGCTTCGCGTTCAAGAGCAGAACGCGATAGCACAATCGGGCTCCCGTGCGCATCGTCTTCTCATCTGATAGCCTAGAGCTTCGGCTCTCGGTGCATGCCTCAACCGTGCCGTAAGGAAACGAATGACTATGCGCTTAACATTGGCTGTTTCGAACTATCCTAGAATGCCTACCACAGGTAGAGTTGTTAAGTGCCCACTGCGCCATAATTCTTCCTTTTGCGAATCGGTGAAGGACGACCCACTCACTACGCGTCCGCAAGGCAGCACGCGAAGCTACGTAGCTGCTCACTTTGTTGATGCTTTTGCGGCTGGTGATGATTGAATGCGTCTGAGCACTTTGTAATGGGTGGGCCTTTAAAGCACCCGCTCGTTCCGCAATTCACATCTTATGACGCGTGGTCGAGTCTACGATTCTGCCACGCAATACTACATGCGTTAAGGGAGGCTCCTTCCGCTATATGACATTCCTATAGTGTTTTTTTTTTTTTCGAAGCAGTTTCAAGCAATAGCATCCTCCGTGGTAGAACACCTGGTTGTCACGCAGACGGCCTGGGTTAGATTCTCAGTCCAACCTAAGATTCGATTTTTCAGTCACGGACAAGACGATGATTTTTCGCTCACAACTAACGACGTCGACACCGACGCCGACGCCGACGCCGATATCGGAATTTCTGCTAAACGAGCTATTTAACACTATCGCGTTAAAATTTCGGGAACGGTGGGATCAGACATGATGTATTAGACAGTGCAAAATGATCCGTATTATCCTAAAGGGCCCCTAAACAATATATGAAAATATAAAGAACGAACGCGTCATTATCTCCTGCCGTTTCGCGTCTTTCCGGCTCAATTCGTGACGCCAGCAGTCTGTTCGCGTAACGCCATGTCGAAATAAGCTCTCGAATGGTCCATGTACGAGGTATATCAGTTCGTGGTTTATTTGTTTTCTACTCGGCTTTTCCATGCAGTCGCACGCCTTTCAGCCTTGTCTCAGCACGGCAAGCGTGCTCGGTCAACTCATTTCGCCTCGTTTTGTGCGTTTTCGACTGCGCAAGCGGAGCTTACAGCGAGCAGCCGAAAAGTGCGAAATCCTGACGCGTTCAACGCTTAGTGCTGACATTGTCCCCGTGTTTTATGAAGAAATAAGCGGTGAGGAGTAGACAGCGCCCGTAGATAGGATCGCAAAGACGAGAAGGAAACCGTTTTCTCGTCTTTGAACTCCGACTGGTGTAGGGGCCCTTTAACGCTATAGACCTTAAAGGGCCAGTAAACAACCTCGCGGTGCAAAATGTGGGATGAAGCGAGAACTGTGCACTTGTACGATGTGAACATGCCGCCGCAAGAATTTTGCGAATAAGTGCTGTAATAAGGAAGTTAAAGGGCATAGAAAACCCACTTCAGCTGGTTTCGGTTTCTCGCTTGACCTTCCCACCCTTCTCGGCAGCCAAGAGGGGTAGGAGTAGCCCCGGTGTCGTTCGTTCGCCCACTTCAGCAACGACGTCAGCGATTACGTCATCGGCACGCAGCTAGCCAACGACCGAGCAAGGCCTCCTCCCTCTTCTAGTTCGCAGTACCTCCGTGTCGCTCGTGTCAGAGCTAGAGTTACTGTATATGTTACCTTTAGGTAGCGTCTGAAGGAGCCATGTACAGTAACTGTAGTCAGAGTGGCGCTAGTTCCCTCTAGCGGAGCGGTGCAGAAACGCGGTAAATGTGTGATAGTCACCGTTGTAACTGCGCCGCCAAAGCCGCATCACCGCAGGTCCAAGGCGCTGTTTCGTAGTGCAGACGACCAATCAACGAAGACGGTGCAACGTAATGTTGCTCATGGGCAAGATTACGTCACTTATGATGGGGATTGGGCAGGCGCTGGAGAGGGGTGCGGGAAATAACATATTGTGCGCATGCTGTTTGCCGATTCTCGTGTTCTCTTGCGCCAAGAGCACAATGTTCGAATTGGTAGGTTGTGTTCTGGCCTGCCTGGTCACACGTTCGTTTCTCCTTGCTCTTGCAGTCAGGGAAAACGGTGGCTGAAGGTTCGCATGAGCACGCAACAGCACACTTTGCGTGTGCGAACGACGATGTCGTACTTGCCCAGCATGAACAAAATCGCCGAAGAAGCCTTGGACTTGCTCGACCAGCTCATGGATGAAGGTGGCAGAGTGGAAGACTGCTTCACGTTCATGCAACGATGGGCTCTGGAGAGTAAGTGCTAACACGTGCGTTCCTGTACATCCATGTGAGAGAGAGTGGTGGTATTGTGGACCTCAAGGTTGACGACTCATTTCACCGTGTTTAAATACGCCAATGGGAAATCGTTATCCGTACCCAAACATCACGTTTAAACCAACTGAAGGCTTGAAAACCGTGAAAACGATTAAGGGTTTTTAATTGAGAGGAACACAAATTTTTGTCAACCTAGATTGCAGAGGTAAAATTGTTGACTGCAAGACATTACTGTTTGTATATCTGTTTGTTTCTTTGTATGCTTGCTTATTTATTTAAATGCCGCGGGCAACCTCACGGTTTTACACTGGAAGAAGGATATACAGGTTAAAGAATACTGCAAAGTTGGAAAGAATATTCTTGTAAGAGTAGCTTTCTCTGCAGGGGCGGGGGGGGGGGGGGATTTAAATTGTGCGCAGATCAACTTATCAAAATAGAACGTCGGCTGACGAAAAGTGGTTCTTCCTAGAAGAGCAGTAATATGGGCCAGTTGGTTATAAAAAGCCTTGGGTAATGATGCTGTGTCGCACTCGTCCGGGCTGGACACACCGCAACATGTAGTGCAAACAACTCTTCATTTTGGGATGTTTTGCTATACAGTACAATCCCGCTGATACGTTTTTTACGCGACCGTAAAAAAGAACGTAAGAACCGGGAAACTTTAAAGCCCAGAAAAGGGAGTAAACGAGACTTTAAAGTAGTGTAGAGCGGCGCAGAATTTTATTTCAGACGTTTCGCTTGAAGACATCGTGCAGCGTCGGCTGGCGCATTTTCTCACGTCCGATCAGTACAAGGTGTCTCTCAAGCACCTGCAGTACCATGTAGCTTTCGGCGTCGTCACTGCTCGCAAATCTTAGCCACAAAACCAGCGCCTTTATGGCCGATGAAACCGTCGGCTCCGGCAACATGACCTGATTCACCTCCTCAACTTCGTCATCACTGACACACGCATCGGCACACTCAGCCATGACATCGTCGACGGACAATATCGCGGAGGGGACAACGGCGTCGTCAACGGAAGCGTAATCGCTACACGCGATGTCGTTGAATACATCAAAACCAATTTTTAGCACTAAAACGCGTCATAGACGCCATGTTTAAATTAAAAATACATATTTCGGAGGTCGTGTTTCTGGTGGCGGGACTTAAAGATACACCGTAGATGACGCGCTCACCGCTTCTGGCGGCCGATTTGATCGTCAAGAAATCAAGCGGACCATGCCAAGCCACATGAAAAGTCAACATGGCTGCCTGGGCCGGTCCGCAACGTACTATTCGAGAATGGTAACACAGTTGCGATGTAACAGCGGGGTTACCTATGCATTGGATCCTATGGAAGCTATGCCGGGGCCGGCCGAAGGCGATGTAACCGCCAGGAAAACGGAGCACCCGGGAACGTAACAACGGGATTCTATTGTATTAACTATTTATCACTAATATTTCTTGAAAACAAATTCATTTTATCCAAAAACACTTCAGTATTAACAAGTGCATGATCACTATGTTGTCCTTATATATGGCACATATATGCGCTTTGCTGCCCATGTGTGTATATGCTATGTATGACAAAGCAATTCGAAATAAAGACATGTTAGCTTGCGCTGCGTGTTGTGGTGTGTCCTGTCCGTCCAAGTACTTCACAGTGTAATTCTCCAAGACTACTTCCTGCTATTAGGTCAGAAAACTAATTTCCATGTCGCTTACAGATTGCCGTTTCAACCAAGACAAATGTGAAAGCGACAGCAAAAAGACTGTCTTTTGACCCGCAAGCTGATAGTTTGCCAGATGTTGCGGCTGGCTTACACTCGTATAGTAAAAGAAAAGTAAGCCCTTGTTCCGGCAGGCTGAGAGCGTAGCGCGAATTCCTCAATGCACGGCCCAATGTATCAGACGTTTCTCTGAATGTAAATTTTAAAGGGCCCCTGACAGCCGATTTTTTGTTTGTGACATTTACGTTGTAATAAGTAGGTCTATGTCTTGTAATCACGGAATGACACCGTAAATCCTCCAACGTGATGTCTAATTAATCCTAGCAGCGTTAATTATGGTCATTTTTCGTGTAGGTTCAAAACGCGCGCCGAAAGAGGATAAGAAACTAGCGCCGCGCCGCGGCGGTCGCGCCTCGGGGCACGCGTGATGACGTGCGCTCAGTATTGGGTGACGTCAGCCACGCGCTTGTCGAACTGCCAGTTGGAGAACACACACACGGAGAGCTCACGCTGCCTGCCGACACGTACCGAAGAAGGAGAAGGGGGGAGGAGCAAAGAGCACACATGTTTCGCAATATACCGTGCACCACGCATATTTCTGTCTGTGACGTCGACAACACTTGCTTTACCTCTGCAACGTCACAAGGGGCCTACGTCTACGTCATACTAGTGGTTATGTTGATAGGAGTTCAAAATTCAGATGAGCACTCAGGCTTACTTTAAAACCAAATTAAAATATCTTAAAGGCAACGCTCGTCACTCATAATCGGTCAGAAGTGCCCCCGCATGCAGGACTATCAAACAACACAAGCATCTCGTGTTTCCAAATTCGGTGTCAGGGGTCCTTTAAGAAAGGCACAATTTGCGTGTGTTAGACTATGGAATAGGAATTGAATGAAAGCAAGAGCAGCAGCCGATGAAGTAAAACATGCAAAGACCTCAATGCACTTATTTTACAACCTACGAGAATAAATGGCCGTAGGCGTGCCTCCTAGATGAACGCTGACCAAGAGGAGCGCACTGTGAAATAAAAGTAAAAAAAATACGTACAAAACTTCAGTGCCTCAGACAAGGTGGGCGGCAATTTGCTAAACGAATCTATTCGTGTCAAACGCTGGCTTTGTCGCACAGAAGCCCACATTCATTCATACTTACTCGTAAGTTCCTTGGAAAGCCCGTGGTGCAAACCCGTGAATTATGTGCTTAGGTTTGCTAGCCTGTTGGATATAATTCATAGCCACAGCCAACGGGCAAGACTCAGTCCTACAAGGCTAAAAGAATATAACTCTTAAATAACCCAGCCAAAAAGCTTTAAAAATCTACGCATATCCACGAAGGGAATGATGATGAGTGGGCGAACCTCTGGGGATCGTTCGGTAACCGTGAATCCCTTGTGACATTGCCCACTCGCGCATGTGAATGAAGGACAACTTGTGTGTACAGTTATATACAATGTTGTTTTATTGATGTCATAAGGCGTATATAGTGTTGAGGTGCGGACTTCGTTTCCCCTTCATTAGAACCGTCTTGTGATCGGTGAAATGAAACGCCAGGGGCTCTTGAATGGAATGTAATGCGAAGTTAACGATGACGAGGTCTATACACGTCCCCTGGTTGTTGTTGGATGTTTATGGTGTTATGAAATGCATCTGAGAGCAAACGCACCCCTAGCAGTCTCCCTTCAAACCAGAGCACGTGCCGGGAGCAAGCGCTGCTACCGCAGCGCCCCTAGCGGTCTCCATTCAAACCAGAGCACGCGCCGGGACGCAGCGCTATTACCGCAGCGCCCCTAGCGGACTCCGTGTAAACCAGAGCTACGCTATGCGCCGGGGGTACAAGGCTCGGCCCTAAGGTGCTTCGCCGCTAAATAGATTTGAAGCGAACTACGGCTCCTTGAAATGTCAACAACGGAAGCACCACTGGCCACAAAAGCGACGCAGTAGTTTGGCACCGCCTGTTTTACAGGTTGTGATCGTATGCTGTCGTCGTAACTTGGCGCAACGCAGGCAAAGCATTGCCATCTGAGCGCGCGCTCGCGCCAAAGAGAATTCTACTTCCTCTTGTCCTTCGAGCGCCTTGATGTTGATATTAACGCAGGCAAAACCAAATATATCATAGCCAACTGTAGCATATTGAGCGAACGTTAGCGCCGAAGAGAAACCTTCTTTCTCTTGTTCTTCGAGCGCAGGTAAAACCACGTATAAAACTTGAAAAAGAGGGAGCAAGCGAGAAATAGAAAGAGAGAAAAAAAAAATATATATATATATATATATATATATATATATATATATATATATATATATAGGAAGAATAATACAAAAAAATACAAACAAAGACTGAAACAAATACAGGGAAAAAACGAAAAGCGAGAAAAAGAAAGAAACAGAGGAGGAAAGAAAGAGAAAAACCGAAGAGAAACAAAGAGGGCTGCCCAACTGCGCACTTCCTTCAGGCTTGGCACCACTAGTGCAAAGCTTCCTTAATTTTTCATTTGGGAGTTGCTTGAATACTTTGACTGACTACTTTCTTGTGTCCGTGTAAGGGCGCCCTGTCTTTTTAGAATGAATACTTACCAACTAGCTCAGCTCTCTGTTATTCTAATGCTTGAATACTATGCGTTGCGGCCGGGTCATCTGTCAAATTCAGTGGCGTCACAATCGACGGCTAGTTAAACGGTAGCCCATATTACCAGCCGTGCACTTAAATCAAATTGAGAAAGACGCCAAGAAAGTCAATAATGGATTCCTTGGTATTGATGTCTTACGTGTGCTGAAATACTCCGCTGCAAACATACCAACATGTCGCCTACGCTATCTCAAACAAACACTTCTTCAAGTTTGATGGCTGAAGCAGCATGTAATATGCCAGTCGAATTGACGCCACTTCGCAATCCAAGGAAATGAAAGGGCGAATGCTTCGGCAGGAGTGACTCACGACTGTCTGGAAAATCCATTTCGATCTTTCATGTGTGACACGTGGCAAGTCTTACGATGCCTAGAGTGAGAACTGCGTGGGCGGGACCTTTTAACGGCTGTTACAAAATCTTATATGCAATCGACCCACACCATGCGTTTTAGCCAGAACCTAAGCTTCCGCGACACACCGAGACGCTGCGATGCCATCTCCACCTCGTAACTTCTTAGCAGCCAACATATGCTGAAGGATATGTTAGCCTAGCCTCCCTCCAGCCCCGCCCCCCCACCGCCCATCGCAGCCTGCCGCACTTACCCACATACTGCTAACAACGGTTAAAACTGAACGATGTTGGCTGTTAATGCTGGCTAATTTGTTGGCTAAGCATGGCTGCTGTTCACTTACAAGGAAGAGAAAGACGGAAGGACAGAGAAGTTAGCCAGTCCTCAGACCGGCTGGCTACCCTGTGCTGGGGAAGGGGGTAAGATGAATAAAAGAATATAGAAAAGAGATGTTACAAAAAAAAAGAAGAAAATGAACCAAAAGAGAGAATAATACGATCAACGACACTGCTTAACTTACAATTTACTAATGTCGCCAAGTGTTGCCATATTCTGGCTATGTGATGGTTAGTGTAGGTCAAATATCGGCCTCTTTTGTCGGAGACGTTACGCTCTCGAATATACACAGACAATAATCAAAGTTGGTTCTGCCGCATCATTCTATCGAATTCGGTGTTGCTATGTTCAAATCAAATCAACTCAAATCAAAATGAGTTTATTAAGACGTGTATACAAAAATGCGTACATAATATTTGGACCAATAGCCTACGTGGCTAGTAGCTGGTCCAATAAAGAAAATAAATAAAAGTTAGCAACGCACATGATTGGTCATGAAAATGATTGGTTTTATACATACGGTAGTTTCAGCGATGTATATAATCTACGTACGGAAAGGTGATTACAATTCACTAGACAAGAAAAAGCGTTTGCAAGAAATGTTGAAGTTGCGCGTAGTTTTTATTTCTAGAGGCACAGTGGTCGAGGTTACAGCTCCGAAGAATTCTAACAATCGTTCGCCATAGACGTTGTTACAGGGAGGAAGATTTAAATTTAACTGACTTGTTTGTCTGGTGTTTGCACGCGGGAAGTTGAATATGGTGTTGGGTAGTGGAAAGTTTGTGTACAGTATTTTGTGAACTAGGCAAGTTACCTTATAATTTCTTAGCGCCGTAAATGAGAGAATATGAAGATCATTGAATAGGATGACACTGTGGTAATGAACAGGGGAGAATTATTATTCTTAAAGGGGTCATGAAGCACCCCTTGGGCTTGTTGAAAAAACACAACCTGTGGAAAGCTGACATGGCTATGAACTGCTCTGCAAAATATTACAGTCGTGCGCGCCGCGTAAAGGCCACAAGCGGAGCGCGAAGTTGCCGTTTCCTCAGGCGCCCTCTTTACAAACAAAGGCCGGTTCTCACTCTCGTCGGTGGGCGGGGCGTCTGCACGTTGACGTCGCGGAGACATAGCATGCTTATTGGCCGATAGCCGGATGAGATGCGCTTCTTGCCACGGGGTGCCGCCACTTGCCCGCGCCGCACTCCTCAGTCTGCTAATTTTACACGGTAGCCGCACTCGCGCATGCGAATCACAGCGGGAGAGCGGTCGCGTTTCATGACGCACGCTGACGTAACTTCTTACCCCCACGCCATCCCTCCCTGTCTAGCTTCCAGTGCGCTCGTCGGCACGAGAAAAGAGAGAAAGCGCTGAGAGTGTGCGCCAAACCCCCGTAACTCCGCTGATTCTTGACGGATTCGACAAATTTTTGCGGCAATCGATTCGGGAGGCAGTAAACTCCGATACTAAGGTCATTAGATCATTACTTGGAAAAGTGGTTCATGACCCCTTTAAAGCCCGTTTTTGTAACTGGAGTATAGGTCTTAAATAAGTTTTGTATGTTAGGCCCAAGGCCTGACAGAAGTAGCCGGGGTGGGAATGAAACAGAGAAAAGTATATGCAACGAAGTAGAGAACGAGGAAAATATTGGCGGGAACGGACCAGTGCATAACAGCTAAAAGCTAGTTTTCTACACACAGATTGATCTGGTCTCTCCAGTGCAAGTGATGGTCAAAAAGAATTTCTAAGTATTTGAATGAGTCGACCCTATTCAAGAGTTTGGTTGGCCAGAGAAATATTAAGGCTGCTGTAGTTCACTATTTTCCTGCTTGCGTGAAATACGTCGTATTGAGTTTTTTCAGTATTTATGGCTAGCCTGTTTTCTGTAAACCACTTATTTATTATTGCCATTTTTTTCGATATAACGTCTTGCAGTGAAGGAAGTGAGTTACCTGAGTAAAGTAACGCTGTGTCATCAGCATACATTCAGACTTTTGTGAACTTAAGAGCTAGCGGTAGATCATTGACATATAAAGAGAAGATAATGGGACCCAAAACCGATCCCTCTGGTACTCCGCATGTGACATCAGCAAAAGTAGAGCAATGTTTGTTAATTACTACTTGCTGTCTACGTGCGTGGAAGTAGCTCTGGATGAATTGAAGCGCGTTTCCAACGACTCCATAAGACTCTAACTTTTCAAATAATCTAGCATGACAGATTGTGTCGAACGCCTTTCTTACATCGAGAAATATTGACACTGCAACGTCCTGCTTGTTTAGAGCGGTGTTAATAAAGTGTGAAAGCGTTGAAACGGCGGTTGCAGTAGATCTACAATGAAACGATGCTGCTGCGGGCAGATAGTGTCACGACAGCAAGTACGCATGCCACATACACCAGCCAAAATACGAAGCGCCATGAACAAGAACTTCATTCACGTGTTCTACATCTGCTTTTCTTTTTAACTAGCCAAACTTACATCCGTGACCTCAAGAACTATGAGCATCAAAGCCTATTAAATCACTTCGGTGGCTCTGAAAATAGTTACTTTTGCGGCAAACACTGTGTATACTGCGTCGTGTGTGCTTCATCAGCATCATCAGTGTATCAGTCTAATTACATGCTCCTCGCTTTCCGATATATTTCCTGATATATGGCTTTACGTTCCCTGGCACGCGTGTCTACATATTGCAAGTGTGTGATCTGTACCCATGCACAAAAATTTTTTCTATCTTGCCGCCGCGAAGGTACAGTGGTTACGGTGCTCGGCTGCTGACCAGAAGGCAGCGTGTTTGACCCCAGCTTTGGCGGTGGCATTTTCAATGAAGGCGCAAATGCTAGACGTCCGTGCAGTTGAATTTAATTGCACCTTAAAGAATCCCATGTGGTCGAAATTGCTAGAGCCCTCCACTATACGGCGTACCTCATAATCATACCGTGGTTTTGGCACGTAAAACCCCAGAAATAGTTACTAAATATCAATTGTATTCACATGTTCTAAGTAGCGCGCGACTTTTGTTGCCACGCAGGCGTGGCCTTGGCGTCTGTTGATGCCCGGCTCGGCTCCTTGAGGCATCCGCTTGATCTCACCCTGGACGGCCCCGCCATACTGGAAGACATGAGATCGATATTTGCCTGCATGCAGAAGTTTGGATACCGGTTTCCCTATTTTCGCTATATCCGCACTCCCGCCTGGCAAAGATTCGAGAAAGCTATGGACGACTTCACGGTGTAAGCGCCTTTCTTTCTCTGTTTGTCATTCAAATATAATGGGCGGTAAAAGCAGTAATAAGCGGCCTTTCAAGTCCATTGACAACGTGATATCAACAGATATGTGTATATATTGAGAGGTATTATAATAGCGTCAACAAAAATTTGCAGGTGAAACATATAGTCGCAGGTTTTTGAACCAATGAATAAAACGTTTAGAAGAGCAGTGACTGGATAAAATTGGCTGATGATCATAACTGGGAGCAGAGCAAAGGACAACCACAAAAGGACACGACAAGCACGGCGCTTCGTCGTCTTGCCTCGAGCTGATACCTACTCAATAAATCAACTAATCCATAAACGTTTATTTTCAGTGTACGGAGAGTGGGACGGGAAAGGGGTTAATCCCCTCTTCCCCTCGCCCCGCCCGGACTTTTAATAAAGTTTATTCATTCATTCATTCAGTGTGCCGAAAAACCGAAAGAAGGGCTCTGACAAAAAGCTACTTTTAGGACAGCCTGACTAATTCAGAGCTCTGTAACACATTTCGAAAACGTAAAACGTATAAAAAAGAATACACAGTCACGTTGGCAACGTTTGATCTTCTCTGTTTTTTTCACTCTGACCAGTCAACTCTCGATGCGCATTCAGGTGCCAAAATTGAGCATTGACAATTACGAGATCGCTTACGAGATTATAACAACATGGAGGCGCATGACACATGTATACAAGCAACATTCAACTGTTTTGTTTACTCTCGTGCTCTTTTATTGCGATAGCAATTATATGGACAGTCTGGGCTAGATTTTGCCGTCGCCGTCACCGCCGTCATGCACCGTATATGTATAATTATATATATATATATATATATATATATATATATATATATATATATATATATATATATATATATATATATATATATATCCTCCTGAGACCTGAGCAAATGTGTGGCCACACAGGTGAAATCAAAACACATTTTTGGAATGCACACACATGCTGTACTAAACCAGAGAAAAATTGCGCCTGTACGGCAAACAGTTTTTGCACAGCAGTGTGTGCATTATAATGCACACTGGGTCTCAATGCACGGAAAACGAACGACACTCGCCTACAACGAAATTTTACATTTGCTCGCGATAAGCACGCATATTTGTTGTGAAACTGCCTGCAGAAGTTTCGCGCGGATGTGACGCAAAGAACAATGTTGCACGTGATGCACCGGAGCTTTGTGCGCTGAGCATAGGCGTGCGCAGGGTTCCTCATCAGGGGGGGGTGAAGGTTCATCGCAGCGCCCCCCCCTACTAATCAATGTACGAGGCAGATTTTGCGCACCCCCCTCTTATGTGACTAGGGGGGTCAACGTATGGGGCAGGTTTGCCCCCCTCTTAGGTGACTAGGGGGAGCGGCCGACACCCCTCCCCCCCCCACCCTGTGCGCACGCCTATTGCGCTGAGAATATCCTGGGTTTTGACACCTCGAGGAGGATCCCTAGTTCCCAAACTCTGAAATGTGGCTTGCTTGCGCAGTTCTTGGCTCAGCAGGCGTGGGCCCCAACCTTGGCTTTCAGCAGCTTCTGTGGTGACTCATTAGGGAGCTTTCAAGTAGCGTATGCAAAGCTTTGCGTTGGCTTTTCGCGCAACTGCGCATGCGTCGTACGCTACCGCTTGCGGGCTCCCGTTAAGTGATGGAAATAGCGGGCCGCAAACGCTAACGCTAACTTAGCGTACACTATTCGAAAACTGCCCATTGTCAAATTCTGCACCACACCTGTTTTCCAGCAACAGGTAATAGGGAAGGGACAGCCTCGTCATATGAAAATTCTTGGTCCGAGGCGTCGTTGCTGGTCATTGACTCAAGAACACGTTTCTTTATCACTGATTCCTAGGTAAAACAAACGCCAAAGCTTAATGCCACAGAGTAATGAACCGCATCAGATTGGCAAACATACGCAGGAAAAAGTACCCATTGAGACCGAGTGTGCATTATAATGCACGTTTGAAGAAAACAGCTTGTGATAACAAATATACTCGCCCTTAGGGTTACATGACGTGTGGAAATTATCCCTAAACCCTTCCTAAGTAGATTTAAACAACAAATCAGAAATATGACACGATGATTATTGAGCAATTTGTGAATTACTTGGACGCCGTGAGCAGAACGTCGAAGACGAGAATGACGCCATGTTTCAAAGCGGGAAAACGGGGCTTCCACTGTAGTATGCTTCCTGTATTGCTGACCAGATGGCACCACATGATAGAGCATGCGATTGCACCAAGAATGTTGGCTCTAATAGTGGCGCGAATTTCGAAAACCGGGAAAAAACAAATGTGCATTTTAATGCACGCGGGGTCTGAAGAGGATATATATATATATATATATATATATATATATATATATATATATTGTTAAGACGTTTATTGACGGCGAGATTGACGGCGACGATGCACAACGACAGAGCGCAGACTCGCAGACTCTCACGAGCACGAGGGGCGTGCTCTCCGAGGATAGGCGAAGAGGGTGACCCACTAGGAGGCGCTTGAGAGGACGACCCATTAGAGCGTTCCAATGCTTCTCTACAATATATATATATATATATATATATATATATATATATGCATATATTAAAGTCCCAAAGAAAAAGAATTCAGAAAAATGCTTCCCAAGCGCGGAATCGAACCAGCGACCTATCGTTCCGCAGCGCATGGCGCTAACCACTACGCCAGAAAGCGCAGATCCTTCAGGTAGCTAACGGCGAGCGTTATGTACACATCCTTTACCGATGGCAGGACTCAGAGACGGCGGGCACTTATAAGCGTTTCTTAATTACCAGAGAGATGGCGCGAGGAGCGCGTCGGCGAGCTCACTCGCTTCTTGTTATATTTGCTCAGGGAGAACCTTGCCCTTCCGTTGTCTGCTCGCGCGGTTTTCTCGTGGTGAGGCGAAGAGGGATGTTTCAAGCTTTCACCGTGATGTCCGCGCTCATGTTACGGAGCGTACGAAACTCACTCGAGCTCAAGGGACGCCGCTAAAGGAACAAACAGAAGATGAGCGCGAACTATCAAGTGTCACAGCTCGACACTTGAAGCACGCTAGTTTCTTTCGCTGCTTCGGCCGCCTTTGCAACAGGAGCGCTGTTCAAACCGAGAGTATCCATTGGCGAGCCTCACTTCGTATAGCATTACTTTCTTGCTATCGCATTCATTGCTTCGCCCTTGCGGCGAAACTGTGACTTTTTTCAGGCGCATATTCCGGCACATTGTGGCCGCAGCCGAGAGAATGACTTCCGAAGAGTCGGTGCACGAGCCGACCATTCTGGAACACATGTTACGGGAGAAAAAGCTAACGTTCGGTGAAATTCTCACGTTTACCAGTGACTTCAACCTCGCAGGTGTGGACACGGTGAGTACTGGGAAGCGTGTAACTACCTGCTCGGCACAATCGTGTTTAGATATGCGTTGTGTTGCGGATATTATGACGATACTAGACTGCACTACAGTCGATGCTCGTCCTTAGTACTTCCTGCGGTTATTTTTCTTGTCACCACTAAACTTTGTATTTACTCATAGATGTCTATGGAATACTTGAGCACCTTGAGAACAGCGCAAATTAACGAGCAAATATTTAACTAATTATACGTTATACGTGTGTGCTTAATTACGTAGGATATATATATATATATATATATATATATATATATATATATATATATATACCATTCAATTGAACGTTGAAAGATACATAGCTTCTTCTTGTACGAATTGTAGTGAACTGGAGATCTTTTCTTATGGGGCTAAACAAAAATACTTCTGCTGGTAACGATGATATTAAAGCTATTCCAATAACTTTTGTTGCAAACTTCCTTTCATCTCCATTACAACATATTTGTAACAGAGCGCTACTAACAGGCATTCTCCCAGCAGCTATGAAAACTGCTAGGGTGGCAATTTTACATAAGGGAGGCCCTATCAATGATTTTAATTATTACCCACCGATATCGGTGTTACCCTTATTCTCGAAGGTGTTAGAAAACGTAATAAAAACGAGGATAACGAAGTTTCTTGATGATTATGAATTACTTGTCAGTGAGCAATTCGGTTTTCGTGAAAAGAAATCTACAGAAATGGCTTTACTTGGCATTAAAGAACAAATTGCTAAAAATATAGACCGCAAGGAGTTCACCCTGGGAATATTTTTAGACTTTCGAAAGGCATTCGATTCGGTTAAGCATGATATTCTGTTAAAAAATCACCATACTATGGCATTCGAGGTGTGGCCCTAGAGTTAGCATGTAGCTATTTAACAGACAGGTTACAGTATACATATGTTCATGGGTATAAATCGCAGTTAAAGCCAGTAAAACTAGGTGTGCCGCAGGGTTCTATACGGGGCCCCCTATTTTTTATTATTCACATAAATGACATCGTCCATGTGCCAGTAGATTCTTCTATAGTCATGTATGCAGACGATACTAGCTTTTTTTTCTCTGGCAGCTCTTTAAAAGATCTAGAGAAGAAAGCGAACGAGTGCTTGATCTCTCTTTCATACAGGCTTGATTCAAATCAAATACAACTGAACATTAGTAAAACTAAATTTCTCTTATTTAAGAGCAAAAACAAGTGTGAAGATTATAAAATTTCTCTCTGGTTTAAAAATAACGAGATTCAACGTGTCCCTTTGTTTATTTTTTTAGGTGTACTTTTCAATGAGCACCTAAGCTGGACACCACAAATAAACAAAATACATGCGAATATGTCTAGATCAATTTCTGTTTTATACAAACTTGGGTCCCTAGTCCCAAAGTGGTTGAAGCTCCAGCTATATTATTCTTCAGCTCATTCATATCTACATTAGTGTCTTTTAATTTGGGGCACTACTTCAAAAACCAACCTTGACAGGCTATTAGTTTTACAAAAAAGGGCTGTACGCTTTATAGAAAATCTGCAACCTAGGGAACACACTCCTCCATTTTTCGGCAAGCTTCAGATACTTACTGTCTACCAATTACACAATCTTAAACTCACCTTATATATCAGTAAAGAGATAGGAAACAACATTGGCAGTTACATGGAGCATTGCTACCCAAGAGAAAGTCCCTATGATCTACGCTTTGACCGTTTTAGATTACCTTTATTCAGGACAACTTACGGAAAGCAAACCTTATCTTATCAAATACCTCATCTAATACACAACAACAGCTATATCCGTGAACTTCTAGAACAAAGTAATGCTAAAAACAGTCTGAAGAAAAAAGTTAAGGTGTACTTCATTTCTTATACCGTGCCCTAAATATTATCTATTACAAATATTTCTTTTAGTGTTTTTGTGCATTTGTAATATTGTGTAAAAGTCTCTTTTCTTTCAAATGTGTATTTCTGTATAGCACTTTGTCTTCTGACTTAATATTCTCATGGTGTCCGTTTTTTTTACATATTTTTTGTCGTGCTAGGGGCAAATTGGTGTTGGCTTTCGCGTGATATTTTAAATTGTATGTTTTCAGATATGCTTTCTAGTTTTTGAATTTGGCTTTTATGTTCCTCCGACAAAAATGGGAAATATGTATTTTTTGTTGCACTGCTTCTGAGCAAAAGTATAGGTGGAGGGACCCTAGCCAGGCAGAGGTAATCTGCCTTTAGTCCCTTCAACCCAGGCAAACTTTCCTTTTGTCTAAATAAACTGAATGAATGAATGAATGAATGAATGAATGAATGAATGAATGAATGAATGAATGAATGAATAGCTTGTGAGACAACGTTCAGGCCGCAAGACTTCTTTATTGCCCTCGAGCCTGAGCCCCACTGCTCAGACCCAAGCGGTGGTGATGAGTATTTACAGGTGGGAAGATGACGAGTATGAGACATGCTCACACTAGTTTCCCCTTGAGCCGAAGCGGCGGGAAACGTGGACGGGAAACGTGGACTATCTCTGAACCGCGGCAGCGACGGTCCGAAGAAACCTCAACTGGGGTGACACGATAGTTTACAGGGATTATTTGTTCATTAATTATGTAGGGTCCAATGAATCGCGACTGGAACATTTCACACAATACGGGAACACGGGTAGGCGTCCAAATGAACACTTCGTCGCCAGGACGGAGAGAGACGTCACGATGGGAGCTGTCGTACCTCTGCTTGCGATCGTGTTGACTGGCTTATGTACTAAGCCGAGCAAGTTGCCGACATTTTTCAAGCCTCGAAACGAACTGCTCGGTTAGGGTTGTAGAATTGTCACTTGGAGTGCGTAAGAATGAAGCGTCAATCGTGAATGTCGCCGAATGGCCATAAACGAGGTAGAACGGTGAATACCCAGTAGTGCGTTCGACGGCGGTATTCTGAGCAAACGTCACAAATGGCAATATCGTGTCCCAGTTGTCGTGAGCTGGTCGGATATACATGGATATTATACCAATTAGTGTGTGGTCTTCGGCAATGCCCTCGGCAACAGACCTCGGCAATGTCGGAAGACGAGCGCTCCAATCCTGGCGCATCCACGACGCTTGCCCCGACGGGAACTCCTTCCTGTTTGGTCACCACACCCCAGAAGGACCCACCGGCGCTCGCTGGCCTTCATGGGGACGACGTTGAAGACTGATGTGAGCACTATGAGCGCGTGAGTGCACTCAACCACTGGGACGACTCTGCCAAACTCACTCGCGTCGCCTTCTCCCTGACAGGTGTAGCCAAGACTTGGTTTTTTAACCACGAGCAGGACTTCGTGGACTGGACCTCATTTAAACACCAGTTGCGACAGATTTTCGCGAACCCTTCAACCCGTTAAGACATCGCGAAAAAGAAGTTAGCCTAGCGTGTTCAGCAAACCGGCGAGTCCTACACTTCTTACATAGGAGATGTCCTCGCCCTTTGTCGCCGCGTCAACAACTCAATGATGGAGAATGACAGGGTCCGCCACCTGCTCAAAGGCATTGGGGCTGCGGCATTCAATGCCCTTGCAGTGCAGACCCCCACTACAGTCTCAGAAGTCGTCGCCACGTGTCAGCGCCTTGATGAACTCCATTTACTACGTCTGCAGCCTGACATATCTCACCTGAGCTCAGCCAGTGACAGCGAGCTACGAGCGCTGATTCGTTCCATGATACGAGAGGAATTTCAAGCACAAGCTATGTCTTGCCCACTCGAGCTCCGTACGACGTCTTCTGGCAGCAGCCTCCGCAACATCGTCAGGGAAGAACTTGTTGCCATGACGTGTGCGGAAGTTCCCAGGCATGACCCTCTACCTACGCCAACTTACGCTCAGATTGCAGCCTTCGCACCTCCTCAACAGATACAACCCCACGCGCCCACAGCGAATGTTCTGGCGCCCCCATCGTCTTGTTTGCTACTATTGTGGAGGTCGTGGCCATATTTACAGGTTTTGTCGACGCCGTCAACAGGACGAAAGACGGGGCTACGACTCCTATGAAAGAGACGGGTTTCCTGCTCCGGTCCCGCAACATGGTCACTCCTGCCAAAGTTATGAACGTCGCTCACAACCACCGCAGAGCCTCGACGGAGCCGGTGCTTCTCGTTTCCCGCGTCGCCGCTCTCCGTCACCGATGCGCCGCTCGTGCTTCTCCTCTTCGACCAGCTACTTCGACCCAGGGCCATCGCCCGGAAAACTAAATAGTGCAGCTTCGGTAGGGAAAGCTGCATCATTCGGGCTATGTCAAACTCCTCCGCAGCGGCCCTCAAATGTACTGTTGGTATGTGTTGAAGGTGTATGAACTGAAGCATTGGTGGGCACAGGTGCAGCACTTCCCGTCATTAGTATTGAACTGTGTTCGCGCTTGCGAAAAGTAAAAACGCCGTATACTGGACCTCCCCTTCGGTGTGCCAATGAAGTTCTTGTTCAGCCCCTTGGTGTGTGCATAGCGCGAGTTTTCATCGACGGCATACTTCATCACATTCAGTTTCTTGTGCTGTCGTCATGTACCCAGCACCTCCACCACTTGTGAGACAACGTTCAGGCCGCAAGACTCTTCTTCATTGCCCTCGAGCCTGAGCCCCACTGCTCAGACCCAAGCGGTGATGATGAGTATTTACAGGTTAGAAGATGACGAATATGCAGAATGTTCACAATACACACACAGATATTAATAATAATAATAATAATAATAATAATAATAATAATAATAATAATAATAATAATAATAATAATAATAATAATAATAATAAAATGCGAATGCATTTGGGTGCACCCGATGAGTGTGCGATTAATTAATGAAGAGAGACGAGAGTGTGCACGTAAGCATTATTTATTCCGACGTCAGCACCTGTTCGTGTTATCGTTGTACCTGACGGCCACAATCACCGCCTTGTGGTCGCTGAAGTGCACGGTCAAAGGGTCTTTGCGAAGCATACGCGTGGCACAGTTTCGCGTAAAGACCAGATCAATGCAACTCCCGTGAATGGTAGTGGGGCACGTGTTGTCGGAGGCGGCAGAGAGACAATGCATAGAGTGCTTGGTCTGCATGTACTCCACCAGCCACTCGCCACTTTTCTTGCGCACGTGAACGTTGAAGTCGCCGACCAAGACAATGGGGTCAGAGGGAGCGCACACGCACACTTTCCATAGCCGCGTCCAGCTTCGCGGCAACGGCGTCCTGAGCGAGGTTGGGCGCGAGGTACACGGTCACCACAAAGACTCCGTCTCCGGTGTAGGCAAGGGTGTACAAGTCCTTGTACGGAGACGCGTCTCGAACGGGAGACGTGGCAACGGCGTGCCATATCAGTTCCCGTACTCGCATCTCGCTCCGTGATGCGAGCGCCCTCACCGGGTACACTCCTCCTCTCCCTTACCCTCCGCTGCTCCGCGATGCGAGCGCCATCACACGCCCGCGCGCTTCTCCTCCCCCTTACCCTCCGCCGCTCACCACCTGCTCCGGTTGCTAGGCGCGGCGCAGCTGTTGCTAGGGGCGAGGAGGAGCGCGCGCGGAGAGATCTGTGCCCACGCCGACCAGGGACGCACGACAACCCCCGACTAAGAAATGCATTTGCATTTAATAATAATAATACTTTATTCTGGCATGTGTACAAAACAGTTACATGCCACCGATATGAGGCAAAAGGAAACAGACGAAACTGTTACCTAACTAGGCCTACATCTATATATATATATATTTATGTATATATATATATATATATATATATATATATATATATATATATATATATATATATATATATATATATATATATATATATATATATATACAGGGTGTCCCAGCTATCACGCAGCACGATTTAAAAAAAGAGGAATGGCGTTACGCGAATAAAACCTACAGCATATTGTTCCTAGTACACTAGACTAGCCACTGCTATTTTTTTCGTTAATGAGGTTTAATTAATTAGTCATAATTATATTTCTAACTCGACAAGTACTTGCCCAATAATCAAAATGTCAATGAGGCGTATGTAGGCATGTTCAAATGGCATCTAACTGCGCTACTTTCAACAACGTGCTAATTGCGCGCTCATTTTTTCCGCTTGATCAAGAAAGCCCACGAAACATGAAAAGTGACACGTGACTAGAGTGTAACGCGCGTCGGGAACTAGCGCCCTCAAACAGGCTCCCTATGAGGCAGACAGTATCAAGGAAAAAATGCAGAAAGAAAAAAAACGCATCGCCCTATCTGCCACCCCCCCGCCTAGAAACGCACCGCTTGGCTTTACAGAGTCAGGCCGTAATCAGAACACCTGCCGCGTTATCAATGAGAACAGTCGGCCGTGAGAATGGATGATTGCGGCGTACTATCGAACGGAATGAATCCCAGCGAAATTGCACGCATATCGCTGGCGCCCGACCTGTACCCTTGCCAAAATGCCAAACGCTGTCTTTCGCAACAGGCAACAGGCAAAGCGGTTGTTTGCAGCAAGCTTATTTGAGGGCACTGGTTTCCTTTGCGGGTGGGAGCGTAGTCACGTGTTATTTTTCATATTTAGCGGGCTTTCTTTATCAGCCGGAAAAAATGAGCGCGCAATTAGCACGTTGTTGAAAGTAGCACAGTTAGATGCCATTTGAACATGCCTACATACGCCTCATTGACATTTTGACAATTAGGCGAGTACTTCTCGAGTTAGAAATATAATTATGATTAATTAATTAAACCTCTATAACGAAAAAAATAGCAGTTGCTACTCTAGGGTACTAGGAACAATATGCTGTAGATTTGATTCGCGTAACGCCGTTCCTCTTTTTTTTTTTAAATCGTGCTGCGTGATAGCTGGGACACTCTGTATATATATATATCCCAGTAGACGGGGTAAGGGTCATAGCTGTCAGCCAGGAATAGCTAAATTCACATCGTGCAGAAACAGTGACGGGCTAGAAGTGTTTACACGCACGAGAATGTTGTCTACGTATTTAAACACAACTTTCTTTTTGGTATTGACCAGGTTCGAGCTAGAGCCTTTGTCACTGAAATATATTCCTAGATTTTTGTTTTGTAATTATAAGCCTGTGACTGTTTCTGACGTTATTAATATTATTATATCTCTGTTTAGATATCAAGTGAAATGCGTAAGGTTCCCCTATAAGGTACCTAAAAACATTCTCTCTTTTTTTGCATTTTATAGATGTTCACTTGTTACTGCAAGCGTCTCACATATTCGTGCTAGAAGCGCAGCCCCCATGCCTGTAAGGCTCATTTCCGGTATGGTTCTGCTCACTATGAAAATGCGGAGAGGGCTACTGTGATGCCGTGTCCCCGGCCCGCTCTACACTGAAGCCGAGCGGGAGCACACTATCGATGGTCGCTTCCGTTATAAATCTTGTGGGTGGTTGCAGCTGGGTCCTCATCTGTAGTTCTACCAGTGTGTCCAAGCCGGTGCTTCAAAAGCCGAAAGGATGCAGCAAAAGGCCTGAAGCAGTGCGGACGAAGGCGCAGCAGGTAGTGCTGTATAAATGCGCAACGTCGCCCACAACTCGAAAAAAAAAAATAGTAATAATGACATGGCATTCCCGTTCTTGTTTTCTTCGCCAAATAAGCCGGCGAATCTTTTTTTCCCTTCATTTTCTTTCCAAATGCTCCAGCTGTCGTGCGAAAAGGAACGCGCCTCGCCATTACTGCATTGAATCGTCGGCGTTGTGTGCGACATTCCGTTGAGCTGTGGCGAAGTCTACATAGGACCAACCAGCCGCTGTGTTAAAGGGACACTAAAGGCAAATAACAATATATGTCAGAGTCAAATGTCAATGTGTGAGGACGTCTAAAACGTCGACAGTATCAAGAGCAGTGCTCTAGTAATCGAGAAATTAGGGTAAATGTAGGACACGATGTGCGCCACGAGTGGGACATTTTGGAAATGATCCCGATGACGTCACAGAGCCCTGAGTACAATTAACCACTACTCATCAAACCATTTGCAATAAAAAAAGAACCTTCCGTGCATCACAAGACGTAATAAAATGCTGCTTGTTCGTTTTTCTTTGATTCATGGAAAAAAGATCCTCTTGACACTACCTTGGGGAACAGCGCGAGTGGTTCAAAAGTTCCGTTTTCGCCAAGCCTCGCGTCTCAGTGGTAGTTTCGGTATCGCATACAGCTGCGTGTGCTTGGTTCTCGCTATTTTCGCCCTGTCGATACTCTACTTCTGCTGCTGCTGGCCAAGCTAAGCTCCGTTACAGTGAACTATAAAGTTTTGGAGTGGCCCGTGGCTGCGTCTTGGCAAGGTTGATGGCCGCTGTCGCGCAAGAAACCGTAGCTTCGGCGGCCGGGCAGTGAAGGCAGCCAACGTTGGGCACGGCAACTGCTACGTCAGAAGGTTCGTTCAGGCGGGTGACTTGAAGTGCGCTAACGCCGTGCGGACCACTAAAACGTGATTTTCTTTCAAAATAAGCATTTCCTTGGCACGAAAGAAGCACTACGAGGTTTCTGCAACTCTATTGCAACAGTCAACGTCGACTTAATATTTGCCTTTAGTGTCCCTTTAACGACCACTGAGGGGCACAGCTAGACATATATATGCTGCACTTCTAATCTGTTCGTATCTTTGTCGAGCATACATATCCGGGTGGCGTGCTGGAAAAAAACACGCACCTCGGTCGTCACATCATTGCTATGTTGTAACTTCTGGCGCGTATACTGTCTCAAATTTGCAGACGTCCGCAGCAGCGACATTCCTACTGTTTCACCTCGCGAAGAATCCGCGGGCTCAGTCGAAAGCCCGGGAAGAAGCGATCGCTGTGCTTGGCGAACACTCGAATTCTGTTGAACCACAACAGCTGGAGAAGCTGTCTTTCCTGAAGGCCTGCCTGAAAGAAAGCATGCGGTAAGTGTTAAGCCTCGTATGCTCATGTAAAGAAGGCCTTGCATATTCTGAAGCATTTATTTGTCGAGAAAGTGTTATCGAGGTTGTTCAGCGCCATTAATGTCTGTAGATAATCGTTAATCAACCATTTTATGAGTGAGCTGGAATGACCTTGAAAACTAGATACGCGGCATAAAATATTGTTAGCTTTGGTTTCGTTTCAGTAACAATATTTTATGCCGCGTATCTAGTTTTCAAGGCCATTCCAGCTTGCTTAAGAGTGAGTGAGTGAAACAACTTTATTCGGCCCACAATAGACGCGAGTAAAAAAAACTCAACGTCACCTGGCTAGGCCCACTCGGGGACCATCGGGTTAAACCTGACGGCCCTCGCGCGGGCCCTCTGGACGAAAAAACTTTTTTGAGCGATCATTATGCCTACATGGTTAGGTAGCGCACTTTCGACTGGGACAAAAGAAACAGAAAGGACACGACACTCGCTACCTTCATTGAACTTCATTTTTTGAGCGAGTTGAAACGAAGCCGAAGTTGGTCCGGGCAAGCGCTTCACGCGCTAAAGGCCGAGACAGACGGTACGATTTTCCTTCCGATGCGACGTCCGGCGCGGCGGTGCGGCAGCCAGAATGGTGGCTGTCCGATGCTATGAAAGGTCACTACTTCGGGTGCCGCACCGCCGCGTCGGCCATCGCATCGCACGGAAAATCGTACCGTCTGTCTCGCGCTTAATCCCCTACGCGCCTTACGGCCGAACTCTTCATGCGCCCATGGGTGCCACACATGCTGTTTGTTTACATCTGCCCTCTCCTTGCCGGCCTCCTTGACCACTCTTTCCTTTGGCCCGCGTCGCGAGTTGCCGCGTCCGGGAGTTGCGGGAGCAGAGTCCAGACAACTTACTTTTTTTTCTCTTCTTCTATTCTCTCTCTCCTTTCATTCCCCTTTTCCCCATCCCCGTGCCGACTTCTGAAGTGTCCTCGTAAGGAGAGACAGTTACGAGTCGGTACTTTTCATTCCTTCTTAAATTAGGTAACCGCTTAGAAACCGAAGTAAACAGCTGAATCAGTCACTCGCCTACACTTTTTCGCGTTTCACGGGAAACGCGCAAGAAGATTACAGATTGCATGCGAATTTCGAAACTCCCCTTTCTCATAGCGTGGATTGGTTGTCTCCAAACTACGACCCGCGGGCTAGGTACTGGCCGCCGAGGCATCCCGACCAGTCCGCAGGCGGTGGTGTTCCTTTCCTGCAAAACCTACGCTGCGCCCTCTTCCTTCCGCGTGGTGTTATTTTACGTATCGCAGTGCTTGTCCAACTGGTTTACACATTACCCTACGAAAACGCATACACTGCAGTCGAAAGTCAGCGACCTTTCGTAGAAATGCTGCAGTAGAGGGGCCAACACACCGTCGAAACAATCGTTGATTTAAATGAAGACAATGCCTTTCCGTGCGTCCTCCACACACAATGTATAATGGGGTACGACCAATATTTCTGGTCACATTTGTCTACCGTACTAATTCGTGTGCCACCAGGACTGGTTAGCACTGGTTAATGTTGCCGTATTGATGACTAAGGTGGGCGTTGTCTAAAGGCTAAGACTGAATTATTGCTAGTGCTGACTATAGCTTTGGCTAACCATTGGCAAATGTCGGTTATAGGATAAATGTTGGATACCTCTTACTGATGTTGGCCACGGTTGGTTACACACTATTATGAGAGTAAATGTGTCTTGACACGATCGCGATTAAATAATTGAGTCGTTTACCAATTTTCTTTTAAAGAATCGCGACACTTTCCAAACCACCTCAAGGTCTTGCAGGCATCTCATTGGTGCAGATTGAATAACTCTAAACAAGAAAAAAGACAAACTTCGTACAAGCAGCAAATGCTAACAAGCTTGTTCGCCAGCAAATTTACATTCCCAAATGTATAAATTCACAATTTAAGTTTATGACTTCCCCTCACACGATAACTTGCCGGTAAAAGAGAAAATCTCATTATAGAAATCTTATCTTGCTCCTTATTTGGTGTTCATGCCAGAAGGACAATGTGGCGTCAAAGTGGCGTCACATTAACCTTCACGGTGACGTCAAAGCGGCGCAAGGATAACTTTATATTATGTATTTAAGCGTGTTATTAAGAAGACAATGTTTTCTCGGACGTCGTCCACCCCCTATCCGTAGCGGGGTATGAAAAAGAAGATAACTTCTGTCTGAATTCAGCTTCTCTCGAGTAGACACCATCCTTAGCTGGGCTTTAACCAAAAGTGAACTGAATACTGAAAATACGTTGGGTACATACCGGAAATGAGTAAACCATAACCGGAAGGCGTGAACGGGAGCCGCTCAAGACGGGAAGTGACGCGGATATGAGCTCAAGACCGAAAGTGCGTACCCGGAAGCATAGGTCGGCAATCTCACTCATGAGTAGACTCCCTCGTACTCGCTCGGACTCAGATCGGGCCGTCTGAGTCCTGGTAAGTCCGGGTAAGTAATACTATTTTGGTAAGTTTCAGTCCGAGTGGGTCCGGTTGAGTAAAATGTTGGTGAGTCTGTGTCCGAGTCAGCCCTAAGCGCAAAATATATTTCTCTAGTGAGTCTGAGTGAGTCCCACTTCTTTTTGCCGAACTACGGTGTTATGTACTCATCCTCAGGATTACTATCTTTCTTATGTCGGCTCCCGTCTGTACCCACGTCTACTCACATCTTTCAACGCACTAGCGTTCATAATCCAGCTCAATATTTGTTCCTCAGAACCTGAGTTACCGAAAGGAAGGGGAAGGGGTGCCTTGACTTCCCCTCACAATCTCTTACGCGAAGTTCTCGATACAAATATCGAAGCAGTCAGCGAGGTGCTGTCTATGAATGAATGAATGAATAAACTTTATTAAAAGTCCGGCAGTTTCCTCCGGGCGAGGCGGGGGGACTAGGGGATTAATCCCTGGCCGTCCCACCCTCCGTCGATGATGATGGCGATAGGTGACGGCTCGAAGTCCTTGGACCCGGGTGGTATCTTCGGAGTTAACGAGGTCGATCAACATTGATTTTGTAAATGGAGTAGTTGTGTGCACATCGTGGGCTTACCAGGCACGTCGACTAAACTCTAACGTCGTCAGTACTCACGTTACAGCACAGACGTCAGTTTTATCAAAACTATGTGCGCAGTACGGTGAGATGATGTAAATATTATACGTAGCATTTGTTGGCGTATTCCTCCGGGACCGAGCAACGCTTGAATATACCTTGCTGAGTCATAGGTTTCAATGCAAGGGTTCTATTCCTGCTGGGATCCTGATATTTATTCTTTTAATTAGTCGGGTCAACATGGCCGAAGCCGCATTTTTTTAACTCTTTCGTGTTTAATTAACAATGTCTGTTCTCGCCATTCCTGGGTAGATATGAACTGCGAATCCCCTGTGGCACATACCAGCATACTGCAGCCCCTGGTATACTATCTGCTGCCACACATGACTGGAGCAAAGGGTTTCATGTCGTACACGACATGATTTTCACGTTATTCATGTCATGACCACACAGCCATGTTCGTCATACCGTCATGCCATACTATGTCAGTTTTGGTGTACACCAAGTTAGGGAGGTGACCACAAGGGCACCTGGACGGATGCGGCTAGATAGATAGATAGATAGATAGATAGATAGATAGATAGATAGATAGATAGATAGATAGATAGATAGATAGATAGATAGATAGATAGATAGATAGATAGATAGATAGATAGATAGATAGATAGATAGATAGATAGATAGATAGATAGATAGATAGATAGATAGATAGATAGATAGATAGATAGATAGATAGATAGATAGATAGGAACGGTCAATGTCGTGCCTCTGGCACCCCAAAAAAATTTGTGTTAGAAATGAAGATGACTGAAAGATGCGAAATGAAGCACATGCGAACACATAGCATAGACAGGGACTAACAAGGGAATAAAATAATGAAACAGTCCTGTCTTTGTCTCTGACGTGAATTTCACGAAATTAATCATTAAACAACGCCACCGCGCATGCTGTCTCTCAGCGGGAAACTCGCAAAACGTCTCATCACCTCGGGGGATTTGCTTCTGGCAATACCGGTTTTTCCGGCCCCTACCAGAACGGCAGAGGGCAGCATAGGAAAATGAAAGTGGTGGATTCTTCGAGTTCGTGTTTTGGCTTATAGTAACCGCTGCGTTTTCTCGCAATGTGCAGGTTGAAGCCGAGCCTGCCGGGAATCTACAGAAAACTGGACCATGACGTCGTCATGTCTGGTTACGTTGTTCCGGCTGGGGTTAGTTTCACTACGTAAAAATATATCTATATTATTGGCAGTCTGAAAGATCAGTGTAGCATTATTAGCAAGAAATCTGCCTAAATGTTCGAATGAGTTAATGGTAGCTTCACTAACGTGTAAATACGAGCGCAGAGCAATTGAAAGCACAGGGGTATTTTTTTTTTTTGTAATCTGAGATGGCGAATGCTCATTTTTATGGACGTATTATGAAGAATTCAGTGTGTTCTGCTTTGTGTCAGTTCACCTGGACAAAAAAAGCCCGCCAATGTTGCTCGGGGTGCTAAAGTTAACGCGGAATTCTCAACAATTGTGCCATGGTGTTTCCTTTGTGCAATTCCTAGCTGTGCTGCTTCGCGGCACGAAACTTTGTAACTGCGTTATGATTTTAATATCTCCAGGTGCCCATATTCGTGGATGGCTTTGTCGCCGGCCGCGCCAAAGAAAATTTTTACCGTCCGGAGTTGTACCTGCCTGAGCGCTGGCTGAAAACGGACCAAGAAATTCTGCCCCACGACGGATACGCTTCGCTGCCCTTCAGCTTTGGTCCGCGCATGTGCCTGGGTAGGAGAATAGCGGAGCTACAAATATGCACACTGGTCGCTAAGGTGAAGCATGAGTTCCTTTCTTTCCTCTTAACTGTGGAAAATTATTCTACCCAGTTCAGTCTTTGGAAAACGCGGGACGGAAGAGATGTACAAGTCTTTCCTGCTCTCCAAGTTTTACTGCAAATCCTGGTGTTCGCGTCTCTCGAGTAGTACACCTCAAAATCTAAAGGGCAGATATCTTTTCGACGTTTGAGGTTCGATCGAGTTATGATAGTGGACACCAAGTAATGTTCATAGCTTTACTTCGAAGCGGCTTGAATTGCACAAGCGCTTGCATAATCTTGCCATTGCGACTGTTACAACACGCAATTATGTAATTATTCAGCACCACGTTGATTGAAAAGACACGCAGACAAGCGCGTTCTGTGGCTGAGACAGAACCGAGGACCTTTGGTCGTAAAATATTTGTAATTTCGTACAATGCTCATTCAGATTCGTGGCGGAGGGACATGCGAAGTCTTAAGTATGTTGGCTTTAACGATACGTACATAGCAAGTGTACGCGTATGGGCAGGTAACATTAGGTTTGCGTGAGTTTTTTTTTTTTTGTTGTTGTTGTTGACCTTCCGGCTTCCGGTAGTTCGTATTTCAAATGCACACCGATAGCTGCATAATATATGCGGCACTGGGTAATAATTCAAAATATAAGCCACTTGTTATACTTTATATTCTTTAAACTAAGGACTGCAGTGTACTTGTAACTAAGGGACGCCCACGGGAGGGGAGTTCGCACGATGTGACGAGCAGAAAAGGAGGAGCTCCTTCCTAGCAAGGGATATATGCGAACTACATTATGGACGTAAAGGCGCAATTCATAAATTCCAAAAGCTTTCTTTAAGTACTGTACTTTGTCATCTTGGCGATAACTTCGCTTATTTTAAAACCGTTTCATGCGGCTTGTACGAGCCCAATTTGCCTCCCAGCAAATTTTTATTGCAACCATTCTTTTAAACGGATGCAGCTGGCGCCGTTGCAGTCGTCGCCACCGTCGCAATGCGGACGTGCCCCGAGCCGCTTCAAATAAGCCCGCTTGTTTTTCGGTGATACAATTTTGCCGGCGCTATTATAATGACAGCGACCATGCACGATCGGTGGAGAGTGCTCGTTTTCTATCACGCATAACACAGATTCGTGAAATGTGTCCTTGCTAGTAGACGCTCAACAACGCTTTATGTTTGGTGCGTGTTTTTGTTTTGGTTTTTTTTTTACCGGACGCACATTGTTTTAGTGTTTCCTGCCGCGACTTTCTGATGACGGCGGGGTCCCACAAGGAGCCAAATAACGCTCTTGAACGTCAACTTGTACAACAGCTCCCTCTCTTTTTTTGCGAAAGATCATGTTGAAAACTTGTCAAGGAAACCACGCCATACCATGCGTCTCTGGCAGTTATCACCTCTTAGTAAAGAGTACTTCATCACACTGTAAAAGGCTTTAGTGGAAGGACTTCACTGGCAAGGAAGTAAGTCATGAGTACTACGCGAATACCATATATATCGCCTAGATTAGGAGTGACGCAGGAGGAGAACCAAAGCATCAAAAGACCCGTAATCACAAGCCCACCTCTCCTTTTGAGGTATTCCTGGCGTTTCTTTCAGGCATTAGAAGCAAGGCAGTACATCATTTGCCGCAGGACAATGTATTGTAGAGCCGCACGTACCGTTTAACGACATCATCTTGTTTGAATTTAGCTAACAACCAACGTTGCAACCAAAAAGAACTGGTCAAGCTGACATCAAGTATTTTGAGATATGAAAGCGCTCACTATACACGAGCTTCGAAAGAGCAAGCATTCAATGTTAAAGGGACACTAAAGAGCAAAACGATTTTTCTCATATTAGAATAGTACTCTTTCACGATAACAAAAACACCACGCTTGCTGCGAGAAGACGCTTAGTAAGCGAGAAAACGCTCAAAGAAATCACAGCATATCCACGTGGTGAATGATGAGTGGGGCGAAGCGAACTCGCGCTGCAGCACGGCGATGGCATTGGCGCGAGCGTGGTCCTTCTTGATGGAAGATATTGTGACTAGATTGTTTGAGAACCACAATCTGTTGCACACACCGCAACTATGGCCGAAACTGCTATCAAGGAAGTCCCGCTGGAAGCGCGCGTCGTCGCCTTCGGGCAGAGCCCGCCTGATGCGTTTTGCAGCCACTTCACGTGCTCGCACAGCCTCGTGCTCTTCCTGCCGGTACGCGCGCTTTCTCGCCGCTTCACGGTCCTTCATATTTTGAAGATCCGATTCGCGCAGCAGCCGTGCAGCTTCGGCCTCGCGGGCTCGAACGGCGGGGTCTTCGCGCCGCAGCCATGCAGCTTGTCGAGCAGCTTCGGCCTCGCGGGCTCGAACGGCGGGGTCTTCTCGCCGCAGCCGTGCAGCTTGTCGAGCAGCTTCGGCTTCGCGGGCTCGAACGGCGGAATCTGCTTCGCGGCGTCGACGTGCAGCTTCGGCCTCGCGGGCTCTCACCTGAGGATTCTGTCTGCGAGCGCGCGCTGCCGCCGCCTTCCGTGCCCTCCGTTCCGCCGCCTTGTCTTCCATCTGGCGACTCCGAGCTAAAGAAAAAGCGTGCCAAGAGGGAGCCTTATGGCGCGTTACTTCTGAAATGTTGTCTTCGGGTGTCGTTGAAAACACGAAACGTAGTAAAGAAGAAAGAACGCCACACAGGCGAACACGCAACGAGAATGTCACTCGTCAACGTCGTCGTCTTCTTCTACTGCATACCAGAACGCGCGCAGTAAAGAAGAAAGAATGCCACACAGGCGAACACGCACGAGAGTCTCACTCGTCAACGTCGTCTTCTTCTTCTACTGCATACCAGAACGCGCGCTTCTCACGAGCTAGAGTTGGCTACTACACGCTACAAACGCAGGATGGACAGAACCACGGCATAAGGAGCTTCGCCCCTAAAACAAGATGTGGGTGGCGACGCCACCTTGAAGTTTCCGCACCATTTGCCGTGACGTCACATGTTTTGACGGCGCCTACTAGGGACTACGTAGTTTCTAATCGGTAAAAACGAAGTACATTGTCCTCCGAGGGGGCCATAGATTTAGCATACCAGGTTTGGGGTAATATTGTTGAGCCAATGGCGCCAAAATACGATGGATACACATTGCAGTCCGTGACTTCACGCGGGGAGATTTCTGCGCGAAATATAAAAATTAAACTTTGAACTTTATTTTCTCCTCTATTAATAAACCTATGATGGCGAAATTAACGACATTTGAGTTCTCAGAGCACAATTGGTCGATCTAAACGGATTCATCTTTCCTCTTTAGTGTCCCTTTAAAGGGACACTAAAGGCAAATAACACTTTATGACAGAATGAAAGCTCAATGTTTGACAACGTCTAAAACGGCAGTGTTATCAACAGCAGTGCCCTACTTACAGGAGAAATTAAGCTAAATGTATCACACGATAAGCGCCACGAGTGGGAAATTTTGGAAGTGATCCCGATGACGTGGGAGAGTCTGAATACAATTAATCACTAGTGATCAAACTAGCTGCAATAAAAAAAGAACCTTCCGTGCGTCAAGACACGTAATAAAATGCCACTTGTTCGTTTCTGTTTGATTCATGGAAAAAAGAACCTCTTTGGCGTTGCCATGGGGAACGGCGCGCGTGGTTCAAAAGTTCCGTTTTCGCCGAACTGCACTTCGCTCTGCGCTCTGCACTCTTAAAAAAAAGGTAGTGCTACTTACTAACTTTGAGGTAGTAAATTTCTGTCACAACATTCACTACCTAAGTAGTAACTGTAGGTAGTAAACTGCAAGGTAGTAAAGTTACTACCATGTCATTTACTACCTGCAGTTACTACATACCAGAAGGTATTAGCAGAAAGTTAGTAAATTTACTACCATGACGGTCACTAGTTCCTGTTACTACTTATTGGAAAGTAGTAAGCCAAGCTAGTAACATTACTACCATGACGGTTGCTAGTTCCTGTTACTAGTTATTGGAAAGTAGTAAGCTAAGCTAGTAACGTTACTACCATGACGGTTATTACTGAATTACTAAATGCAGGAAAACAGTATTTGAAAGTTAGGAAACTTCCACCGTCCAGTGTGAATGTTAGCTATTTGCAGCAACTATTGATGTAAATTTGCTACACCATCTGGCAACGCCAGTCAACTGCATGACCTAGAAAAATTGCATCTTACTTAATACAAGGAGCATGCATTAGCTAATCTCACAGAAGTATCCCTCATGAAAATGGTGATGTCCTGGAAGTGTACTGTATGGTTCCCCGAGGCAGCATGAGGACACAACCTATATGTCTTCCAGATGTCTCGATTTGGCCGCTTACTTTCTGTCCTCCAAGTGTCCGTCCTGTATGTGTCCTATAAATATCCACCCTTTACGCAGACCAGAAATTAGGCCATTGCTTGCCTGTATGATGCAGCATAATACGGCTGCTATAATTGAGATGTACATGTATACAAAACTCTGCAATATTACTCATTTATTATCATTTACACTGTACAGTTTAGAGCACTTCATAGACAATATTCAAACTGGCAATGTACATCTGTCGGCGGTTGAAGAGAAATAAGATTAACAGATCAGCCTGAACCCCATAACGCCTGAACACATCATTAACATTTTAAAAGTTTTAACTTGTTCTGCATATTTTTTTGGTAATAAAGAGTACATTCGTTTCTGGAAAACGCAAAAACAAATGTTTTAAGAAACTCATCATGACAGCAATTTATGACCAAGAGGCACTTTCCAAGGCATTACAAACACTATGGGCTACTTAGATAAGCTTTGCACACCTAAGTGTATCACAGTGACTTGTTGGGCTTCATGGGTTAATTACAAATGTATGCAACCCTCTAGTGTGAAAGAAGTGGAACAATCATAACTTCAGAACAAACTCAGAATAAATGCAAAAGTAAAATAAATATTGCAATAAATGAGAAATGTGACAAACGTCAGTGTGCTACCCAGAGCTGCTCACAATCAATGCATGCTAAAATAATTAAATACTGCAACAAATTAGGAATGTGGCAAACACAACATCAGTGCACTACCTGAGATGCGTGGTTGGCACCAAATTCCATACTTAGCTTGCATAATTTGAAGCAAGAAACTATAGCCCACACGAAAGTAGTACACTTTAAGGCACCCTTGACTGCTGAACCAGAGGTCACGGGATCAAATCCCGGCTATGGTGGCCACATTTTCAATCGAGGAAGAAATGCTTGAGGTCCATATACTTAGATTTAAGTGCACCTTATAGAACACAGGTGGTCGAAATTTCAGGAGCCCTCCACTACGGCGTCCCTCATAACCATATTGTGGCTAAATCCAAACACTTATTATTATTATTATACTTCACACAACTAAAGCAAGCAGATAAAACTGTGTTGTTTAAAAAATGTCGCCACCATTCATCTCCAAATGCCCAGACTTAAGTTTCAATATTTCAGAATGCCTTCTGTAAGTTATCATTAACAAAAATATGATTAGGCATCACAGCAGGACATCACATGTGCTGAAAACAGAAGAAAACGGCCGCCGCATCTGGGGCATACGTATCATCATCATGGGATTAGGGTGTTCCATTAAAGGGGAAGAAGACGGGGCAGCCATGGCATCAGTCTCATTTCTTTACATTTGGTGCTTGACATCATTCCACAAGTTCAAAATATCAAATATTTGGGAGTGATATATGACATCAGTCTCATTTCTTTACATTTGGTGCTTGACATCATTCCACAAGTTCAAAATATCAAATATTTGGGAGTGATATATGACAGTTCTCTCTTATGGCGAAACCACATAGAATATATCGCAGCGAAGTGTGTTCGGGCAGTTGGTATCCTACGGAGAATAAGCAACAGGAGATCAGGAATGCGTAGAGCCACATTACTATCAATATACCGCATGTATGTACGACCGGTGCTAGAATTTGGGAGTGTTTTATACTCCGGGGCACCTGCCTATAAGCTTCGTCCCCTTGTTCTTCTGGAAAAGCAAGCACTGCGTATGTGCTTAGGGCTACCTAAATTTGTAGCGAATAATGTGTTGTATATGGAAGCGAGAATTCCCTCACTGGTCACTAGATTCAGAATATTGGCTGCACAAACATATTTAAGGGCATTTGAATCTCCTTTAAGACGTAACCAAACAGTTTTCATTGCGCAGCCGGGCTTATTTTTTGATTGTTATTGGCCTAGATTTCACACGCCTCAAGTAAAATTTGTACAATCTCTCCTCGATCCACTGTCCGTCCAAATAAGGGAGGTTATTCCGATTGGTAATGCGACAAATTCTCTTCAAATCTACTTTGATGACATTTTCCCTACCAATGCAAAACACCTACCGAGTAACATGTTAAGAGCTACCCTACAGGACTACCTGGTCAGAATGCAAGCAAATGTAGTCATTGCGACGGACGCGTCGCAGAGAGAGGAAAAGTGTGGTATCGGTATATACTGCCCTGTTCTTGACTGGTCATTTTCGCTCCGAATTCCAGATTACACACCCATCTTTATTGCAGAATTCTTAGCGATAGTCTTGGCCCTTCGTAAACTGCCGACATCAATAAATTCCGCAGTAATAATAACGGACTCTTTATCAGTGTGCAGTGCGCTCACGGCATCCGGTGATATGAAAACATTGAAAGAGTTCAAATCCCTAACACCTGAGCACTTAACGTACGTTCGTTTAGTATGGGTACCTGGGCATAGAGGTCTATTTCTAAATGAAACAGCTGATACATTAGCGAAAGCGGCGTTAGACGGACCAGCTATTAATATTACCCCTACTTCAGCTTTTATAGTAGCGGCTAGATTTCGGAGGCAAATGATGATGCAAGAATTCAGTATATCAGCTCTAAGAAATTCCCCGGACTTTAATCATCTAATGACACCCTGGAAAAGTTCCACATGTCATAACAGAGATCTAGAAGTTATAATTACGAAGTTGCGTTGCCGAATTCCATCATTAAATTTTTATTTATATAGAGCCGGTTTGGCACCATCACCCCTCTGTTCTTATTGTAGGGAAGATGAAACAATAGAACACTTTCTGATCTCATGTCAGAAGTTTTCTACATTACGAAAGACATCTCTGGAAACGCCGTTACGCATAATCGAAATAGAGTTGAGAACCTCAAATTTACTATCTCTAGGTGCACTTACCCTTGGGCACGGCAGCGGGAAAGTATGCGAGGCCATGCAAGAGTTCATAGAACAGTCAAAAAGATTTAAACAATAACCACAGTTCAAAAATTCCATAGTTAACCAGAAGCAAAGTACAGCAAGATTCTTTTCTATATTTATGTATTTCTTATTTGATGAAAATAAATTCCACCCACATTTTTCCTTTTTTTTTGAAATTATTATTCTCACAAAATTAACTTGTAAAAAATCTTTCTGTTAAACAAAATAGGAAATTATTCTCATTACTAGTTCTTAAATAATTTTTTCTAAGCTACCCGATTCTTGGCCAATCCCCCTGAGTGGGTGTGAGCCAGCTGTACAGGATCTACATCTACATCTACATCTACATTTGGTGCCGTGAAACCCTGGACCACGACTACGGCTGGAACTGAGACCGCTAGGAGCACCCATGGACTGAAGTGACTGCAGGTGTCGTCTAGAGGTTCGCGAGACGGGAGCCCTCATGTTTACTTTGGCTCCGTACTGACTCGCCCTTGACGACGATGGCCCGATGTTCGCAAGGCAAGACAGTCCATGGAGGTCAGCAACGAGTATGCAGGCGTCGTCTGGAGGCTCGCAAGACCGGAGCCCTCACGTCTAATTCGACTCTGTACTGACTCGCCCTTCACGACGATGGCCCGATGTTCGCAAGGCAAGACAGTCCATGGAGGTCAGCAACGTGTATGCAGGCATCGTCTGGAGGCTCGCGAGGCGGGAGCCCTTACGTCTACTTCGGCTCTGTACTGACTCGCCCTTCACGACGACTGCCCGATGTTCGCAAGGCAAGACAGTCCATGGAGGTCAGCAACGTGTATGCAGGCGTCGTCTGGAGGCTCGCGAGACGGGAGCCCTCACGTCTAATTCGGCTCTGTACTGGCCCGCCCTTCATGACGACGGCCCGATGTTCGCAAGGCAAGACAGTCCATGGAGGTCAGCAACGTGTATGCAGGCGTCGTCTGGAGGCTCGCGAGACGGGAGCCCTCTCGTCTATTTCGGCTCTGTACTGACTCGCCCTTCACGACGACGGCCCGATGTTCGCAAGGGAAGATAGTTCATGGAGGTCAGCAACGTACATCTTGACAGCCCAGCCACGTGACTCCAGGCGTCGTCTGGAGGCTCGCGAGACGGGAGCCCTCACGTCTACTTCGGCTCCGTACTGACTCGCCCTTTACGACGACGACCTGAAGTTTCCAAGGTCTTGGACGTGCACATAGAGAGGAACATATCGAGAGCCCTGCACCCCGACCAGTCAACGGTATCTCCGCCCATCGCAAGATTTTCTCACCAATGAGAACTTCGAGACGTGCGAGGCCAGGGCGACGAATTTCTGTCCCGACACCCGTCCTGTAGCCCAGCCTTCGAAGCAGCAGGAACATGAAGCGCAGGTGCAAACTACCATAACGAAGGCGGCTTCGATACTCAAGACCCTATAGGTGATTATTATTCTGAATCCTGATCACGCAAGATTGGCCCTTGAAACCACCTGCTGTGTACCTGCCTGCGTGATGAAAAGATTCTCGTGGCCAGAATGCCCAGTTCCTTTGGTAGCCCAGGAGGATTTAAGAACGAAAGGGGAAGTGAAAGCTGTACATCGCCAGCAGACGCATCGCAGCAAATGTTCTACCAAATGCAGCAACGTTAGTGACCACCTGAACATCTAACTACTGAACTCGATGCAAGCCAGTTGACGAAGTTTCGAAGTGCTGAGGGACAGTACTCGTCTTTCGATTCAGTGTGTTTATTTGGCGGCGGCTGGAATGTGTTGAAAACAGAAGAAAACGGCCGCCGCATCTGGGGCATACGTATCATCATCATGGGATTAGGGTGTTCCATTAAAGGGGAAGAAGACGGGGCAGCCATGGCATCAGTCTCATTTCTTTACATTTGGTGCCGTGAAACCCGGGACCACGACTACGGCTGGAACTGAGACCGCTAGGAGCACCCATGGACTGAAGTGACTGCAGGTTTCGTCTAGAGGTTCGCGAGACGGGAGCCCTCATGTTTACTTTGGCTCCGTACTGACTCGCCCTTGACGACGATGGCCCGATGTTCGCAAGGCAAGACAGTCCATGGAGGTCAGCAACGTGTATGCAGGCATCGTCTGGAGGCTCGCGAGGCGGGAGCCCTTACGTCTACTTCGGCTCTGTACTGACTCGCCCTTCAGGACGACTGCCCGATGTTCGCAAGGCAAGACAGTCCATGGAGGTCAGCAACGTGTATGCAGGCGTCGTCTGGAGGCTCGAGAGACGGGAGCCCTCACGTCTAATTCGGCTCTGTACTGACACGCCCTTCACGACGACGGCCCGATGTTCGCAAGGCAAGACAGTCCATGGAGGTCAGCAACGTGTATGCAGGCGTCGTCTGGAGGCTCGCGAGACGGGAGCCCTCACGTCTATTTCGGCTCTGTACTGACTCGCCCTTCACGACGACGGCCCGATGTTCGCAAGGGAAGATAGTTCATGGAGGTCAGCAGCGTACATCTTGACAGCCCAGCCACGTGACTCCAGGCGTCGTCTGGAGGCTCGCGAGACGGGAGCCCTCACGTCTACTTCGGCTCCGTACTGACTCGCCCTTTACGACGACGACCTGAGGTTTCCAAGGTCTTGGACGTGCACATAGAGAGGAACATATCGAGAGCCCTGCACCCCGACCAGTCAACGGTATCTCCGCCCATCGCAAGATTTTCTCACCAATGAGAACTTCGAGACGTGCGAGGCCAGGGCGACGAATTTCTGTCCCGACACCCGTCCTGTAGCCCAACCTTCGAAGGAGCAGGAACATGAAGCGCAGGTGCAAACTACCATAACGAAGGCGGCTTCGATACTCAAGACCCAATAGGTGATTATTATTCTGAATCCTGATCACGCAAGATTGGCCCTTGAAACCACCTGCTGTGTACCTGCCTGCGTGATGAAAAGATTCGCGTGGCCAGAATGCCCAGTTCCTTTGGTAGCCCAGGAGGCTGACAACCAGCAACCATCCGCAAGGACGTCGCCCTACCACTACAGGGAGCCGAGGACCTTCACAGGGAAGGGGAAGTGGAAGCTGTACATCGCCAGCAGACGCATCGCAGCAAATGTTCTACCAAATGCAGCAACGTTAGTGACCACCTGAACATCTAACTACTGAACTCGATGCAAGCCAGTTGACGAAGTTTCGAAGTGCTGAGGGACAGTACTCGTCTTTCGATTCAGTGTGTTCATTTGGCGGCGGCGGGAATGTGTTGAAAACAGAAGAAAACGGCCGCCGCATCTGGGGCATACGTATCATCATCATGGGATTAGGGTGTTCCATTAAAGGGGAAGAAGACGGGGCAGCCATGGCATCAGTCTCATTTCTTTACAACATGATTGCACTTAGGAAATGAATTTCCGGAAGACAATGAAATATGTACAATTAGAAAAGCATATTACAATCAAATGTACGGTGAATATTAAAGTGAAAATAAAATAGTGAATTAATGCACTACTGCCTTATCACAAAACTGAAAGTTCAATTTTAAAAATGACTAACTGCACATAAGACATCAATTAAAACAAGACACACAAGTCCAGAGAGCCGCCCACTCAATCGATTTTGAAAAGACAAAATACAAAGCTAAGGAAGCAGCACTGACACATTCAGAATTGTGCTTTGTGGTTGCATTAAAATTCAGCCCTGGGAAAAACATGAAAACCAACTTTGCAGGTTAGTTTAGTGTCCATGGGGACACAAAGTAAGACATTACCGCTGTCAGCCGCCCAATTAACTAAGATCGAATAATGAACTTATTATTGAGTGCAGCAAGCGGGCATCTTTGTATTGAAAAGTTGGAGGCAGTCGTTGTTTCTACACAGTTCTCCTTGGAAGAATTCTAGCATATTTGTGCTGCGAGATATCCTGCTGCAAAGTTTAATTGTGGTTTGCATGATGCAAGGCGGTGAGGATCAGCAAAATATTATTCCCTGGTGTGACGAGCAGTCACTGCTTGCTATCACCAGCCGGCAGGAAAAGGGTAACCGTTATCATGTTTGCCTATGCCTTCGACCCACTGTCACATTAAATGTGGCACATCAAGGAGGAGCTTTGTGCCAGTGCTCAAAGTCCTGTATGTATAATGGTGCAAGCCGGAATAAGCTTTGCAACAGGATATCTCAGCCCAGACATGCTAGAAGAATTCTTCCAAGTGGAATTGTGTGGAAATGCGGCTGACTCAAACTTCTTATACATACATGCCCGCTTGCTGCAGTCACTAAAAAATGTTCATTATTAAATCTTAGTTAACTGCATGGCTGACAGCGATAATTATTGTCCCACTTTGTGTCCCCCTGGATAATAACTTATCTGCAAAGATGGCTTTGACGTGACTTACAGTGCGGACTTTTTTATAAGAAAAACAAAAAGCTTAATTTTGAACACCCTCTACATGTGAGCTACTTGAATAGAGCAAACAGATGGCTGAAGTGCCCACTCCGTTGTTCTCAGTGCAGTTCCCCTTGTACAGGATACAGAAGCCATGCGCAGCTGCTGTACATCAACAATGAACTTGTCCATGAGCAAGCATTGATGACAGGCTTGTCCAGATTTCTTTCACACTCGCTTTGTACAAGGAGCACGTATAGGCTGCAATGGAAACAAGGAAATACCAATTTAGTGACACATGTGTCTGTTAGCAATGCTGAATTTCTTTTTAAACTTATCTGGAACAATATGTTTTAGATAAGTTTAAAACAAGCAGGACGTACACAAACTAGAGAAGCTACAAAAAAAGAAACTTGTTTGATGCATTCTTGGTGAACACAGTCGCAACCTTATGAAAGAATATGGAATTTCCACATCGCAGATGTGTCAAAAATATGCTTGAATATTGTTCCTCCATAATGCAAGGTGCGCTAGGGTGTGCTTTCTCTACAGTACATTTGTACCCTGAAGCCTAAAATAAAGACAGGAGGAGTAGTGACGAAATGTTTCACAAGAGCTTAACATACAGTATGCTCCCGTCATGCTGGAATTGTTCTTAGTTCTGTGTGGGTATAAATGCAGTGCACGGCCAACATATTCAGTGGCACCTGACTCCACTCACTGAGAAATACATAAAGGGAATGCTGCGAAATAAATGCAATAAAAAGCGTGTTGTGGAAGAACTTTTTATGCTTTTGATGTCAAGGATCTGAACCTTACTTACTATTTTAGCTTGCTCATGTACCAACGCAAATGTACAGCTCTTAGGAAAAGATGCCCCCTGTTTGCTGTATGTGTCAACCACGTGTAATTGAAAGTTCTGTGCGTGAGTATTGTCATTGGCTGCTATAGGTAAATTCTGTTCTTGCAGCTAGCCAAACCTATGTGTGAGTATGCATTCACAGGCACATTTGTATTCCTGTAGCTATACTATGATACTTATATGATGTGTTCCTTTAAAGGGAATGCAATGCTATATGCACCATATGAATATTTTATTTATTGCACAAAAGCACAATAACACTGCACATACATGACAGTATGCACATTCATTATGATCCATTGCAGGTAACATGTAAAATTAAATTATGTCTGCTTGCAAACAGAAAGTAGCTTTCTTCAGGCTGCTCACAATGGGATGATTATATAATGTCAGAAATTGGTTTCACTCTACTATTGTGTGCTGCTAAATTGTGGTCATTAGTTTCAGTGATTCTGGTTGGCTAAAAAGGCAATACTTCTCACTAATGCATCACAGGCTGTCTAATGGCCACGTGGAGAAAACGGTGGAAATGCTAAGACTTACAAGGCACCAACCTTGAACCACATGCCACCACAATAAAGCATGCAGGCTTCTGCAACAATCTCCGGCAACCAGAATCCTGCAAGCTATTGACCACAATTTAGCAAATACACAATAAACATTCGATGAAACTTATTTCTGAAGTTCTATAATTGTTTCAATGCCAACAGCGTGAAAAAAAACACAGTCTAGATTTGTTGTGTTCTCAGATACAATACATTGTCTAATTTCACATTTGAACAGCAACACATGCATGACTTATGCATGCATACCGTGAAGTATGTATAATATTATTGTAAGTTGTGAGCAATAAATAGGATATTCATATGGTGCACATACCACGGATCCTTTTAACATCTGTAGCGCATGCCTAGAGAATTTACTTTATCCCATAGACCGTTAAGCTTTTCATCTATCAGAAAATGTCACTGGAGGTGGTGGTACAAGCAGTTTATATTGTTCGTACCCGTACAAGTAAGTGTTTAGTGAAGTTTAACGCCAAGGGGGGGGGGGGGGAGGGGCGAGGCGCATACAATTCTTAATATCCAGAGCAAAATAACAAAAGCCAAACACGGTAGAAACAAGCAGAATAAAAAAGTTCTGCTCGAACGCGTGCACTGATGCTCGAATTAGCGCTTGCACTGTTTAGGTGCGAAAATTCTGCCCCAAATAGACATGAAGGATTCGCTCGAGTACAGTTCAAGTTTAACGTACGGCTTAACATGCACGGGTGCCGGCCGCATCAGGCAACCTATGTCGCGGGTGAAAACATCGGCCGAATTTGACGAAACGGGCTGTATGAACACCTAAGCGTAAGTTCAAGCTTCGCGAGCCGTACCTAAGACGAAGCAACATGCTATTTCAAGATCACGCACACGCATCAACCCGAGTATCACGGCAGTTTAAAGATACGTGCCAGCGCGGATGCATACACATGCACACGTTTGACCACCCGCAAGGAGGAAAACACAACTCTCTGATAGTAGTCAAAACACTGCTATTATAACGATCCTGTAGCTACTGAAAAGAGTACGCGCAGCATATGGAACTGCCTTAGAAATGTTCAGTGCGCTAAAAAAGCGAACATGAATATCTAACAGGTCCAAGCATACGCGCCTTAGGCACGATCGACGCTTAAGGCCCGAACACACGTACGCGTTGCAGCGCGTCAACGCGTGACGTTTTGACGCGGCGCCGCGCCCTCTCCCTATGGGGAGAGAGTGCGCGCGGCTACGCGAAGCTGCGCGTTTGCTGCGCGCCCTCCCTCTCCATTGGGAGAGGGCGCGGCGCCGCGTCAAAAAGTCACGCGTACGTGTGTTCGGGCCTTTACAGCTAACAAACGCCGTCTTCGCCCAACATCTATTAAGCCAAAATAGTGGTTTACCGCGAGCGGGCCCCCCACTACAACACCACTGCCGACAGAAAAGGGCACCGCCACAACTCTGTTCAAATCCCCCGCCGAATCACAGCCGCGCATGCGCACTCTCCTTTACGCGTCAAACAAAAGAAAAAGCTCGCCCGCGCTTAAAATCACACAAATTTGCCTTGATCGATCCTGACGAAATGATACACACAAACAGGCTCGCTACGTTCACAAAAGCTCATTTATCGTCTACTGGTTAAGAAAAACGTAGTTAACGGCGTTAACCAAGCGCTGACAGCAGCAACGTGGTACGTACATACCTGGTGAGTGCTCCACGATATGAAGCAGCCGGTCTTCGCTTGAGTATAGCGCATCCTCGTAATAAGCAGCACCGGCAGAACACACAGGACGAGCACAAGGCGCAAGCACACTTCAAACAAGAGAAAAATTCCCTCTCGCGAGGCGGCGAGGGCGAGGCGACGAGCAACAAACGCAAAACAAGAAAAAGTGGTACCACGTGGTATCAGCCCCGCAGACGTAAACCGCATTTTCACATCGCGCTTCCTAACTAAAAATCTGAATTTAAGCTCGCAAATACTAAAAAAATATTTATGTAAGTATAATGTACATAAATAGTTTAAGCGTACAATGTTTTGACTTCGGAAAAAGATAAGTGGGAATGTAAGCGCGCGAAATTTGAAAAAATTTTGAACACATGAACAACGATGTTGTTAATCGCCATAAAACGTTCGTGTGTCGTGAATTAATGTTATACAATTAGTGCAGATGTCTACACGCGAGACTTTTATGCAATGATTGATTGCCCTTATGTCAAACAACAACGATATGAGATATTTATCTTCTGTCCTTTCATCAATGTCCACTGTTCAGCTAATCCAATTCCCCAACCTCCAGGCAAATGGAAAACTGACGCTTTTGTTTAACTGTTCAGGGTATCGCTTCACCGCATGCGATCGACACTATGCTTGTTAGTCAATTATAGAGCGCTTCGTTATATCCGGTGGATAAACTTTAACGTATATTGAGTTTTAGTACCTTGTCATACAACAAGGTGCATGAGTATTTTGTTGGTTTCGGTTCTGGTGCATAAACGTTCCTGGGCGGCTTTCCCCGCAAACTTTTATTTAGACCGTGCAAAAATGTCATGTCACTTGTCAGTGTAACATATTTATTTACTATGCTTGTCATCCGACAGTGCGCAGTTAATTCTTGCGTAAGAATACCCTCGCCCGTTCTATCTCGCCAAAACGAAAAACGCTACACTCTCGCATTGAAAATAATGTTGCGCAATAAAAATGTTTATAAAAATGCATTGTGTATGTTCAATAGACCTCTCTTCAACCAATTCACATCCCATTTCACCCACTGACGACATGCTACTCTAGATGTGGCAGTACCCCTTTCTTTACACGTCAGAAGCGGACGTATGTGTGCGCGTACGCAAGTAGTAACGTTTACTAACACGCCAGCAGGTAGTACCGTTTACTACCTCTGATATTTACGACCTCGTGTGTACTTCTGAGGTAGTAAAAGGACCGCAATACGTAGTAATGTGGTCATAAAGGTAGTAACGGGTCCCGTTACTACCTTTTTTTTAGAGTGTGCTTCGCTCACGCGGTCGCGTCTCAGTGGTAGTTTCGGGATCGCGTGCTGCCGCGTGTGTTTTGCGCGCTCGTGAAAGTCGCTCTGAGAGAAAGTTCGACAAAATACCGCATGCATGTCATGTTGCCGGATGCCCGAATGGTGCACGCCGCCAGCGCAAGCACCGCGCAGTAAAGGCGGAGAACGTTGGGCACGGCAACAGTGACGTGCGAAAAACCGCTTTCAGGCGGGTGATTTGAAGTGCGCTAATGCGATGCGGACCACTAAAACGTGATTTTATTTCAAAATAAGCACTTCCTTGGCATAAAAGTAGCACTGTGAGGTTTCTGGACCGCTATTTCAACAATCAACGTCGACTTATTGTTTGCCTTTAGTGTCCCTTTAATGCAAGCATTCAAGAGAGCCGTGCCTGTCGGCGTGTCCTATTTTGTGTCCGTGACATGCGTACGGCGACAGTTCGCAAGCATAAACATTGCACTTCCACTTTCTTTCTCTATCATGCAGATTTTGCTGAAGTACAGCATAGAGTACCACAGAGAGGACATGGAATTCCATGGCCAGCTCATCAACATCCCAAAGGGCCCTGCCGACTTTCGCTTCAAGAAGGTCCAACCTGAGGCCCGCAGTGGCTGAGAGTAGCTGCCTAGATGTAAAGGTGGCACCTGTGACCGACATATACCTGTAAATGACTGCAGTGGCGTGAAACGGTTTTTGCGATGCATTTTCAGACTGTTCTAAGGGCGGAAAAAAATCCGCTGCTTGTAGTCTTCACATCAAGAGTAGCGTAAAAGTTACGACGAAAAGTATTTAGGCAATTAGATGTTGCCGCGTGTCCGCCTGTTATTGTTAAATAATAGTCGTTGATCCCTTTTTCTTAGATGCAGATACTCATAACAGGAGATTGAAACGTGTTCTCATAAAATTAATGGCAGCTTTATTAGACGTTAAGAAATAGTGTACGCAGTGTATATAACTGTGGAGTTGGCAAGACAGCCTTTTACGAGGATTCGCCCACGTTGAAGCACCGTGCCGCATATTAATACTTGCCTGAGAAGGCCTTGACTGGTTAATAGCTAACGTTGAATCACCATCAACTTTTTGTGGCGCGACTCACTACATGAGACTCACTAAAGTCTCATGTTTGTATTAAATTGTTCTTGCGTTGTTTATAGGAATTTTTTATGTTGTGTTCGGTTGTATTATGTTATATGTTGTTACGTTGTAAATACTTATGTTGTATTGGAGTTCACTACTATTTAAATGTACGATACATTGCTTTCTGGACTGCTGCATAGGCTCATATACCGTATGTCATTTTTGTATCCCGTGTGTAAGACAGTCTTTTTTGATTTTCACTAAGTGGTAATGCATATACATAGCGTTTTATACCAATGCAGAGTGTTGAGAGCCCAAAAACAGTTTACGCCCTTCACAGCGTACCTTTGCCAGTAATCACCACAATAATAATCATCACCGGTGTCTTGCGTTCCCGTTTTTGCATTAAAGGACTCCTGACAGCGAAATTTTTGTTGTGACTTTTTTTTTGTTCTTTTTTTATTGAAATAGAAAATAAATGAAGGAGCTGTTGCCACCATTGCTTGGTGACGGCTACCCCTTTCCACATAGTTGTTAGGATGACAAAATAAATCAATAAAAACAAAAAAAATATATATATATATATATATATATATATATATATATATATATATATATATATATATATATATATATATATATATATATATATATATATATATATATAATATCTTTAGCAGGCGCAATTCGTCCAAGAAGTTATCCTGAACCGCATCATGTATTCTTTAATTGTTGACAGGTGCAAGTGGAGCAGGCGAGACACCAAAATACCTATGAATCTGGAGCTGTCGCTGACACCATACATAAAGGAGAATAAGAATAAGCAATGGAAGCCCGTCTTCTGCTTGCAACATCTCTGGGATGCTGCCTTCATAAGTCGTCTGCTCATTTCTTGCGTTCTTTTTTTCTTTTTTTTTTTTGTCGTGAAGGTGTAGAGACGGTCGCATATGCACATGAGAGAGCTCTTGGAGTTCCTTAGCTTCGCAGAATTGAGACACTTATAGCCTTCCCCATGCCTGCTTCATGTCGGTGGATGATAAAGGTTCCAAGCTTTGAAAGCCAGACCTGTTTGTAAACCAAAGTTAGTATGCGTTACACATGCTTGAATTCTGAGGTTCCACTTACTCTGGCAAACACATAAAAATGTGCAAAGGAACTAGGCTACGGTGTTATGACTGCACTAGGAACTTGAAGTCTTCTTACGTCACAAATGCATCGATTTTACAGCGAAAGCTGTTATGAGATCACAACAAGGGCCGTTTTTGGTGCCGTAGTTGTCCGCCGCCGCCGCCGGTGTCCGTAACCACTATCGCTCGAAATAAGAAAAAAATCAAATAAGAAAAAATTTCCGGGTTGGAACGAGGTTCGAACCTGGGCCCTCTGCGTGGGAGCCCAGTGTTCTACCGCAGAGCCATGCCGGTGCTTTTTTTTTTTTTCCTTTCATGTTATTTATTACAAATGTGCGTGGTTAGCATGCATAGGAAACAAAATACTCAAGGTGGCCTCTACCAGCGCACAAGCGTTACACAGAAGTCCTAAAAGGGTATTAAAGCTATACATTTCATGAAGAGTGGATACCAGTCCGGCTGAAGTCCGGCTCTAATTGTTGATTTCACGCGCCGGCATGGATGAAATGGCTCTTCAGCTATGCCGGTGCTTGAAACTGCTTTGCAAAAGAGACCCTATACAGGCTTCATCTCGGGACAAAACCACATTAATATAGGTAATGTAATATGTTAGAAGAGTAAAATAACAGCCAGGCGTCACACAAAACCGAATTTTGTAACCAGGCGTCATACAATGCGAATTGCGCAACGACTGGGCTGTTGAATGCTTCCAACCCATTACAAAGGGCTCTGCCTTATTTCTTCATCGTCGTCAGCCACAGCATCAGCAAAGTGCACATAATTACTTACATGTGTTTAGCGGGTACCACGGTTCCCTAACAGAATGACGAAAAATTGCATAGTGGCTGCTTCCCTAGTTCACAAAAATTATGATTTATAGCGTAGTGGGTTCCTCGCAAGTGCACTTCTATTGGTTGCCAGGGAAACCCATAAGGCTCCCATGGTCCATTTCCTCGGGGTCTCAATAAAATTAATCTTCTCCCTCCCTCTTTGTCGCGTTAACGTGCGTTTTAAAGCACGGTGGCAGAGTTAAATAAGGACCGGGCGTCACACAATGCCAATTACGTAACTAGTTGGTCGTTTAAAGCTTCCAACCCATTACAAAGGGTTCAGTCATAATTCTTCATCGTCATCAACCGTCGCTTTAACAAAGTGCACAAAACGCCTTACAGATGGTGCCTAGTTTCTCCGCAGAATGACGAATAATGTCGGGGTGGGCGCTTCCCAGCTTCACAAAGATTTTGATTTGTGGCGTAGTGGGTACGTTCCTAGTGTACTTGTATTAGTAACTGCAAGAGAGTTTATAACGGGCTCTAGAAATGCCGCTCTTTTAGCTTTCGCTATGACTGTGCTGCGCTTTCCGCACAGGCCTGGCGTTTATATCTCCATGGTGTTCGCTTCCCTAGATGCTCTTGTGTTTCTCTGATGCTTTTCACAGCACATGCCCCAATAGAGATGTTTTAAGGATTTGTGTGCTGTGAATACTGAACAAAACTTTTACAATATAGTTTAGCGTTGCCCACGCAAAACCGCCATATGATTATGAAGCGCGGCATAGGGAGCTCACTTTCTTTTCATGTTTGTTTAATAAACCTTTTAGTTGCGAGCAGGGTGTAAGAAAAAAAAATTGGCCGCGTATCTGCGTGCTTCGCTGCAAATGTCGTCTTAAAGATGATAGAAGGGGCGCTGCGTGAGATATGGACGCCATCTGGCAATACGTCGGGAAACATGAGTGCTGTGTTGCGGGCTGGTAGTCCCGGCGCAGCAGCAGGCGAAGACCGGCGGTGACCAACGCGACCGGCAGGGACGCCAGCCAGCCCGAACACGCGGTTTGGCGCGAAGCGCCGAAGCAGAAGAAACGTCCACACTCAACGAGTACTCTCCATACACTCTTTTATTTACACGTCGCCTGGGTAAAGCAGGAATGCCAGAGCGGCGCCCCATGGCATTCGTACAGTGCAATACTGAACCGAAACCGAAACACAACAATGAGCTCGTGCAGAGGGCACGGACGAAGACAAGTTTCAGCGCAGTCGCATTTTCAGCGCAGCTTAAAGGGCCCCTCACCAGGTTTGACAATTTTGAGCTAACTAGCGCAATGCATACACTGGGCGTTCACGATCGCGTCTGCCAAAATTTGCAGCGCTACGCGCCGCGGAAATGGGTCAAATTTCAAGGTGAACGCTGCTTGCCCTTCCTCTCGCGGGCGCGCGCTTTAGAGAATGAGCGGATGACGTACATGAGAAAATGGCCCCACGTAGATGGTAGTGCTGTGACGTCGCTCCTCTACGTAGACGACTGTGCTCTGAAGTCGCCAACAGTAGCACGTGACACTGCGATAATTATTTGACGCGACATGTGTAGTTTGTGTAATTTGTTGCTTGAATAGATTCATAAAACTTGAGAGAAATAATGAGACACACAAAGGGAATGTGTGCGTCTTTTTCATTTTTTTTTTTCGTGAATAGCAGCGAGATGCGGGGCTAATGTGCCTCCCTTTCCCATGCGTTCGTGTCCCCGCGGTTAGCGCATCGAGCAGACGCCAGCCCTGAGAACGAATGTAATGGTCTGGCGCGTACGAGCACTCATTATGCTCATTTATTCTACCGCGTCCAAGTATACGTTAATGCGGCACTGGCTCATGATACCGCCACTCTCGTGCCCGTACAAATGTCTCAACTTTCATGCGCGCCCCGCAGAAACAGGCAGTACTATAGTGTACTAGAAAATTATTCTAGTACACTATAGACAGTACACCACAGAGAACGCCGACAAAACGTCCACGGCCGCTACGTAAAAAAAAGGTAGCGGCCGTGCAACGCCGCTCGCGTGCTCGGGCTGGCTCAGGCACGTCATGCGCACGTGACCATGCATGCGCATGACTTGTTCATGCGTATGTTTCAAGTGAAGAGTGCAGGGAAGTTTTTTGGCTTGCTAAGGCTACACGGGGCGAGTGGCAAGGGTTTGAAACTCGCCTCCTCGCATCATGATTTCGCGCCGCTACAAATTATTGTTTTTCTCAGCATTTGAAAACTTCTTGCGGCATACTGCTGTTCATTCGGCACACAACAACTTCCAGCGTCTAACTAAAATTAGCTATGTGGCCTGGTGAGGGGCCCTTTAAGAAACAAGGGTCTCTAGAATTACGCATCTATGTATTTTCTATTAAAGGAACACACCACCTAATACTTACCTAGTGATGTTGCGAATCAGATATGCGTAATGTTTGCTTTTTGATCAACAATGTACACAAGTATGAACCTAGTCGGCCGTTCAAGATGGCTGGCCGTTGGGCAAATGGTTCAACATTGGCCGGGTGGCTGAATCGAGTGACGTGCCGACAAACAGAAAGACAGACCGACATTTCTGCGTTTTATGTTCCCCAAGAAAGACTATCGTCTGTAATATCGTCTTTAATAATTCAGGTGTTGACACTCCACTCCACGGCGCGTCCAGATAATGTTCGGCGCTTTCGGATGGATGGATGCTATGAGCGTCCCCTTTATAACGGGGCGGTGACATGTCTGCCACCAGGCTCGAAGGCGAAAAAAAAAGAGAAAGAAGAAAAAAAGCTTCCTTGTTTCATGCTGTCCTAATGCCTTATCTACATTGAATAAATCTATGTTATTATACCAAAAAATATAAATTCACAGTCCATCTCTCTGCCTCTTAAGGCAGAATGACCTTATTTTCCCCCATTATTTATTTTTGTACTTTATCTCTACTTTTCTGCCACCAATACTCTAACCGTCTCTTACTTATTTCTATCGCGGACGTGTTCAGCTTTCCATTGTTGTCCCTAAAACCCAAGGCTTCATGTAGACTCGTGCCCACACGTATACCTGGATGAATATCGCCACATTCAATCAGTACATGTTCCATCGTTTCCTTAGTTCCCCCGCAGCATGTACAATGTTCTTCTTCGTTACTGAATCTCGCTTTATAACTACGCGTTCTAAGGCAGCCCGACCTTGCTTCAAACAGTAAAGCGCTTCCCCTTGAATTATCATAAAACCTTTCCCTCCTTATTTCGTTTTTTCCTTTTCGGTAGTTACTCAGAGCCGGCTTCTTTTCCATCGCTGTCATCCAATAAGTCCTCTCCGCCTCTCTGACCTTCCGCTTAATGCTCCTTGTTGCCATATCGCCCGCACTGCCAGCCGTATATTTACTGGTGAGCCTCCTAGTTCTTTTTCTCCACTGCGTGTCAACGCTTTTTCTATACAAATACCTGAAAACCTTCTCTGCCCATCTACTCTCCTTCATTTTCCTCAGCCTCTCTTCGAATCTCATTTTGCTCTGAGCTTCCCTCACTTCAAAGCCTGTCCATCCCATATCACCCTTTACCGCCTCATTTGTCGTCTTCCCGTGAGCGCCCAACGCGAGGCGGCCCACCGTCCTTTGATTTACATCCATTCCTGATTGCACCTCTGACTTCATGCACACCACTGAGTTCCCAAATGTAAGCCCCGGAACCATCACACCCTTCCACAGCCCTCGAAGCACCTCGTACCTATTGTATCCCCATAAAGCTCTGTGCTTCATAATTGCAGCATTCCTCTTTCCTTTTGCTACCGATGCTTTCTCTTGTACCTCCATATATCTATCCCCCTCATTTACCCATACTCCGAGGTACTTGTACTCGCTTACCCTCGGTATTTTTTGGCCCTGTATTAAGACCGTATGGTCTCCGTGATCATTGAATACCATCAATCCCCATTTTGTTGCACTAAATCCTAGTCCTAGAGCCTCACACTCCCTTCCGCATATATCTGCCAGTCGCTGTATATCATCTTGACTGTCCGCAAATAAGACAATATCATCAGCATAAAATAGACCTGGAAGTTTCTGCTCAACCATCGCTCCGACCTGTTTGTGTGACAAATTAAATCCAATGTTGCTACCTTCTAGCGCTTTTTCCATCCTCGCCATGTACAGCATGAATAACAGCGGGGACAAAGGGCATCCCTGTCTCAGCCCCTTGCTAATTTCAACGCTGTCCTTGCTACTTATTCCTTCCCATTCTATACAAACCGTATTTTCTCGGTATATTTCCCTCAAAAGCTGTAACAGTCGTCACCTATGCCCACTTCCTTCAATATATCCCACAAAATTTCCTGATTAACGTTGTCATACGCCCCGGTGATATCTAGATAAGCTACGTATAAGGGCCTGTTTTCTATTTTAGATATTTCTATACACTGGGTAAGAACAAACAGATTATCGTCTAACCGCCTGTCGATTCGAAATCCATTCTGAAGTTCTCCCAAAATATCGTTTTGTTCTACCCACGGTTCTATTTTTAATTTTACTGCCTGCATCGCCAACCTGTATAGCACCGATGTAATTGTTAGCGGTCTATACGAGCGAATGTTATCCCTTTCTCCCTTGCCTTTATAGATTAAGTTCATTCTACTTTTTCGCCAACTGTCTGGTATTTCCCTCTCCTGTAAGCACTTTTCTACGGCTTTCAGCAGTGCTTCTTTAGTGTTATATCCGAATTCGTTAATGAGGCTGACGGGAACCCCATCTAAGCCTGGAGTAGTGCGCTTAGGAATTTTTCCTTCGGCCTTCTTCCAATTGAAATTCTCTAGTACTACATCTTCGTCGGTTGCACCCCTTTGCGTACTTTTACTCACCGGGGGAAACCCCTGGGGGACCTTTTTAAACGAATCGGCTGTTATCTTTCGGATGTAACCTAGCGCTTCATATCCTTCCAATTTATTTCCTCCTTCATCTACCACATGTTGTTGCATTGTGACAGACTTCCTACCCAGCGCTTTTAGGTGGCTCCAAAATATCCTAGGCGCGGCCTTCTTCTTTTCGCGAATCTCTGTCATCCAGCGTTCACTTTCACCTTTAATTTTTGCCTCGACTAATTTCTGCACAATGGATTTTTGCTCTAAATATATTTCCCATATTTGGTTGACTTCGTCTTGTGGCCGCTTCTCCTTTTTTGCCTGTCTGTGCTCCCGTGATGCCTGACGTCGCATCTCGATCGCTTCCCGGATTTCTTTGTTCCACCAACTTTTTGGCTTTTTCTTTCCTTTCCAACAAATAGTTTTCTTCTCTATTTCCATTTCTTTCGTGATTACATGTAGCAGCTCACTATACTTCCAGTCTTTGCCTGGTAGTTCGTCTACTTTTTCCTCGACTCTTGCGGCTATATTTGTTATTTGTTTGTCATTTAGATACGAGCTGCCAAACTTTGATTCTATGTTCTTATTTTCAGTTTTATATCCCATTTGTAATATTATGCGTTTATGATCACTACCCAAGCTGTTAATGCCTTCTTCGTCTATTCTCATCTCTCTAATCAATGCTCGATTGCCTGTTTCTGACTTCCCACGTGATCTGCCCCTCACACTTAGGCCCCACGTTAACTATCTCAAGACTATGTTGCTCGCAGAGATCTAGCAATAACTTGCCATTGGTGTCTGAATATCCGTCAAGGTCATGAATGTGAGCGTTCATGTCCCCTAGAAGGATTATCTCGGCATCATGACCAAATTCTTTAATATCGGTGCTTATGCATTTCACTATCTCCAGATTCTTTTCTCTGCAGTTATTCCCTGTCCACAAGTAAGCTACACCTAGCCACGTTTTCTTTCCACCTACTGTGCCCGAAACCCATATGTGCTCTGAACACGTTTGTTTCACTCTCTCCCATTTTGTTCTGCTATGAATTAGCATTCCAACCCCCCCACCTCTCCTTTCTGATGTGATCCTGTTACATCCTTCCCAAACATAATTTTCAATATGTGGCGGCTCTTCCAAGTCTCTAAGGTGTGTTTCTGTAACCGCATAAACACCTATCTGTTCCTTGTTTAACTGTCCCTCAATCTCTAACCATTTTGCCTTTTTTCTGCCACCCTGCATGTTAATGTAACTAATTGCAACACGCGCCTTCTCCCTTCTTTTACCTTTTCTCTGTTTTTTCGCTATACTACCTGTCAAAGAGTCCCCCTGGTTGTTTTCCTCATTACAAGCTACCATGGGCACCGAAGGGCCCGCGTGCCCCCCAAAAAAGCTACTGCACGTCCTGCAAGACGCCAACCCACCTCATGGCCAAGCCTCCTATCGAAGTGTATTCCGTCTCTTCGAAAACCACCCCACCTGTGCACCTCTCTGTTTATTTCCACTACCTCGATGCCTTTCTCTCTACTCATCTGCCATATCTCTTTGTTTGCGTCGACAACCACTCTTTGCAGGTTGCCGTCACGCACCGGTACCTCCGGTATTGTGCATACCACTATCTGCACCTGAGGGGAAATGGCGCGCATGTCATCGACCCCTTTCGCCAATGTGGTCGCTAGTTCGGCTGATTCGTTACTCAAGACGTCGTTTAGACCTCCCGCGATTATCACGAGGTTACGTCCATTAGACTTAGTTGCGAGTTTTGCGTTAGCTTGTCTCATCACTGATCCCAGCCTATGGCCCGGGAACTTCCCTATTAAAACTCGTTTGTCGCCTCTCACCCTTTCCTTGACTGCTTCTGCGCATGTAGCTAAATTCGAGTCCCCGGCGATTATCACGTGATCCGACTTTTCTGCTGGACTTTCCCGCACCTGGCCACTGCACCTGTTACTAGCGCGTGCTACTGCTGTTGTTTTGTCCCCTCCCGTTCCCAAGACTACTTCGCGGAAGGTGGGTCCTGTGACCCTTGCACCTGTCTTTTCCAAACCTGTTTCCCCCTTCGCGCCTACCACTGTGAGGGTCGATGCCCCATTGTTCCCGCTGTCGCTTGCTTCCTTGTTCCCCGTGGCTACCTTTGCTGGCATGGCTACCTTTGCTAATCCCTCCTCGGCTGACTTAAGCCTTTCGGCCATAGCCATCGTTTTTTCCCGCTCTGTCGCTACCGCTTTCTCCAGCTCGGAGATTCTCACCATGAGCTCATTCTGGGCGGCCATCATTATTTCCATCTTCGCCTCTAACTCGCATTGCTTACACTTGGCGTCAGCTCTCTCTGTCGTCTCATCCTCACAAACCTCTATTTTACGCCCCATTCCGCATCCTGAACACTTTACGGTCTTTTTGACCATGGCTATAGATCGTTCACGCGGCGTATTAGATACACTTAAAGCCAAATGATATCACAAAACTCCGCAAGTATGTTACACTTCAAATCACCCGTGCACCTTTCAGCCACGTGGTGGCCGAACAAACAAATATTTAAAAAAAAACACCCGAAGCGACTGTCACACCCCTTTGTACCAACAGTACAAAGTTGTAAGCTCTATTAAGCTGCAATAAGCTCTATTAAGCTAGTGGCTTAACTAAAAAAACAAGCTCGAATCATGCAAAAAAAAAACAACTTATCTGACGCTGTCATTCCGGAGCCCACGAAAAACACGTCCGTCCTCTCCCATAGTCGCAGCGCCCCCCACGAAACTGCGGCTGATGCATGTACTATGAAGACGAGCTGCGTATGTAGAGTCCGTAACGGCGTTGCGTACCTGAGAACGCAGCGTTAGAACCACGGTGTATGCATGGCCTCCGAGATTAGCCCGCGGCGGCGTGCCGCCGGCTAATCTCGGAGGCCATGGTGTAAGAATCATCATTTATTTTTCTCACACCATGCCGTGGAGCCAACTGTGGCGTTCGCCGCAGGTGACGTTTTTCGGTCGCGAAAAACGCGGCATGCGTTTCTGGCTCTAGTTGCTAGCGTGCACGGCGCTTTAAGAAAAAAAAAGCAAGGAGAAAAACAAAAAGAAAAACATGCGTCCGCAGGGTGGAGACACTGTTTTTGTGGGCGCCATATTGGTTCAAACGTTTGCGTTTGGTGGCAATGCCTGGCATGCAAAGATGGAACGCTTTCAGCGAAATGCGCAGTAATTTGGCTCAGTTTATCCCTTCTGGCGCTAGGACTTGCGCATATAATGTTGGTAACAAATAGATTAGGCACTAATTGTTACACACGAAGCATTTAATTCGCGAAATAAAGGCATTTAGAGCGTATCTATCTGTCTATCTATCTCATTGGCTGCGTAGGTCCTCGTGCTCTCGCAGTCGATTCATTAAGTTGACGAGTACCAAAATTGACATGTCATGACAAGAGCATGTGAAAAACATAAATGATTGCTCACAACTTGAAAATCACGACATGCCTTTAATGTACGCCATGACATACGTGACTTGGTCAAGGAGCTACAGCGGCCGTTTGGTCAACTTCATGTATACCAAAATTGACATGGTATCATAAGAGCATGAGGAAAACATACATGACTGGTCATAACACGAAAACCTTGTCATGCATGTCATATAGGCCATGACGTACATGACCCGGTCATGGAGCTCTTACGGCCGCTTTATTAACTTGATGTGTACCAAAAGTGACACGGCATGATAGGAGCGTATGGCTAACACGGATGACTGGTTATAACACGAAAAGCATGTCATGCATGTCATGTGCGCCATGACACACATGACACAGTCATAATGTTTTAACGGCCGTTTTAATAACTCTATTTATACCAAAATTGACAGGGCATTATAACAGCGTAAGATGAAAAAAAATGACTGGTCACAACACCAAAGAGATGCCGTGCATGTCATGTACGCCATGACATATATGACCCGGTCACGGAGCTCTGATGGCGGTTTTAACTTGTTGAGTACCAAAATTTACATAGCATGATAAGAGATTATGAATAACGTAAATAGCTGATCGTAACATGAAAACCTTGTCATGCATGTCATGTAGGCCACCACACACATCACCCGGTCATGGAGCTCTAACAGCCACTTTATTAATTTGGTGTCTACTAAAACTGACGCGACATGACAAGAGGGCAAAGCCACCATAACTGACTGGTCTTAACATGAAAATCATGTCATGCATGTCATGTGCGCCATGACACACATCACCAAGTCATGGGGCTTCAATGGCGAATTTATTAACTTGTTGATACTAACATTGACATGACACGGTAAGAGAGTATGACTAACATAAATGACTAGTAGTAACACATAAATCATGTCATGTATGTCATGCAGGCCATGACCTACATGACTCGGTAATAGAGCGCTAAAGGCTCTTGTATTAACTTTCAGTCTACCAAAATTGACAAGGCACGATAACAGTGTAAGGTGAATATAAATGACTGCTCGTAACATGAAAATCATGTCATGTACATCATGGCATACATGACGTGGTCATGGAGCTCTAATGACCCGGTCATGGAGCTCTGCTAGAGCTCTAACATGACCCGGTCATGGAGCTCTAACAGGCAAAACAGTCTCACTCCAACTTCACTTGCTTGTGATTAGCTTAATGCGGATTAGCTTATTCCGGCTTAATCCACACTGTTTTGTGGCCATACTGTACAATCCAACTAACTAGACAAACTGAATTTACTCAAAATAGCTGGTTCGGGATTACATTAGTCCGGATTAGCTTATTCTAGCCTAATCTGGACTAGATTATTCCGGCTTAGTTTCTATTGCCTTATTGTGGCCATACTCAGTCATCCAAATGGCTAGGCAATTTCTACTTACTGGTAAGAGACTTGCTCAAGACTACCTTAATTCGGATTAGCTTAATCTGTCTTAATCCGGATGAGCTTAACGTGGCCATGCTCCGGCATACAACAGGCTGAACAATCTCAACAAACTCCAAATTTACTTGCTCGTGATTAGCTTAATGTGGATAAGCTTAATCCGGCTTAATTCACATTGCCTTATTGTGGCCATACTCTGTCATCCAAATTGCTAGGCAATCTCAACCTACTCAAAATAGGATGATTCAAGATTCACACTACCTTAATCTAGCTTAATCGAATTTGATCAGGTCGGCTTAATGTGACCATACGCAATCACCCAAGCGTCTAGTCATTCTCAATGCACTCAACATTGACTTGTTCAGGATTAGCTTAACCCGGATTTATTTAGTCATGCTTAATCCGAGAGAACATAGCCTAGTCGAGTCTAATCTACCTCATGGCTATGCCATCTCATCTTGGACCGGATTAGCGTGATCCGACATAATCTCCACTAATGTTGCCTAATCCCACTTGATAACTAGGTATCTATCAGTGTAGAATGGTATCGATTAGCGTTAAATTTGCTTGTCCAAACTCAATTAGGCTGCGATATACTGCCTTAACTAGGGTTTTTCTAAGCTTACCCTGGTTTAATCCGGCGGCTTAATTGGTATTAGTGAGTATCAATCAATATTGATTTGTATCGATTACTACTGATTGTTTTGACTATGCTTATTTAGCATGAGCTATGATTAACTTGTCTAGACCAAGCTTATCTAAGCTTATCGGCAAGGTAGCCGAAGCATGTATTCACTCCGCACGGCTTAACGCAAAGCTTAACATCCTCTTTGTAAAAGCAGCTTCCCGCGATGATGACGCAATGTAGCTCTAGCGAGACAAGCAAGGATTTCTTTAACAGCATGCTCACTTCCAGTGATAAAAAATGCACGGCCACATGCGGGACAAGTCAACAAGTAACCTCGCATATCTTGGTGCTGTCGGTCGAATGCCAGCAGTCGCGTTTCACTTGTGCTTCTCATTTTTTTGCCTTCGCTCGCTGTAACGAGGGAAGCGAAACATCCGCTGGCCTTTCGCGTGTGAACTAGTACACAATAGCACACAACAGCCTGTCAAAGCGGCCAAAGAACTGATCTCAATACACCAAGAACAACGTGTTTACAGCACCGTTCTCGCGCTAGCCTCTGCGCGCCGCCCGACACTTTTGAGCCAATATGGCAGCCAGGCGGCGCAGAGTCTTTCAAAAGGTGTCTCCACCCTGGAAACGAAGGCGCGCGCACAACGAGGCACCCTATCGGTCCATAAGTCGCAGCGCCCCCTACGAAACTGCGGCCGGCGCATGTACTATAGCCGAACATTATCTGGACGCGCTCTCCGTCGCGGCGGGCGGAGAGTGTCAACACCTTAGTTTTCTTACACCGTGGTTGCGAGTAAGCGCTGGCTGTCTCTTTCTCCGTCTGTGTTGTTAGCGCTGCTTTAACTAAAAGCAGCGCTAAAGGCGCGTTTACACTAGAGCGACACGACACCGACGCAGACACGAGGCAGACGCACACGGTCGTCCGACGAGTCGCCCGCCGGCGATGTCGCCGGACCATCTGGTCACACTAGGCCGACAACGACGCCGACGCCTCCAAAGACAACATGCCGTAGTAGTGTAACATGATGGCAGACCATAAAACACCAGCAGAACGTATCGGCCGACGTGTCGTCAGGAGGTCTTCGGGAGATCGGTGGCCGAGCGAAAATTTGCTATGTCGTTGCTTCGAACGTCGAAGGGGTAGATCTTGGGGAAGATCCCCCTCGACATACTCGGGCATTTGACAATGGGCATCTCGCGCACCCCTCCGACGTCTTTTCTTTGCTTCCCTTCGTCTGTACGCACCCCCGTCCCCGACGCCGGAAGAGGTGGCGGGGGCCGCGCCGCTACACCGAGAGGGAAAATGGTAGAGGTGGGAGGACAGCCGAAATGAGCTGCAGGTGTTCCCCCGTTTTCAACTTTAGCGCGCAAGATTAGTTGGTGTCGCTGTGCGCGCATTCTGTATGACAATAGAATCGGCCGACGATAGGCTGGGAGCACGATAAGACGCGGACGGCGTCTTTCATAGACGATCGGCCGATTGTTGGCGTCGTTTCAGTGTAAACAGGACGACGGCACGACAAAAGACACTCCCGGCGACAGTCGGCAGACCGAAATCGGTGTCGTGCCGTTCTAGTGTAAACGCGCCTTAACTAAACGCGGGGGTCGAGGTTATCGATTTGGGCTTTATACGGAACGCTACGCGTCGACAAAAATTCGCCTCGAGTCTATGTAATGGCTATCGCCATTACATAACACCCGAACTTTCAATCCATCTACCCATTCAACGGCTACGCCACAGACGCGTAGGCTCCACCAGCTAGACACGCGTTGGTGCCAAGTTCACTCCACAACTGTTCCCAGGAATTTCGGCCGCATTCTTGTTTTTTTTTTTCTCCTTTATTACGTTGACATGGAGCGCAATAACGTAGAAGCTGGTGCGGAAGTAATAATTGGTGGGGTTCAACGTCCCAAAACCACCATATGATTATGAGAGACGCCGTAGTGGAGGGCTCCGGAAATTTCGACCACCTGGGGTTCTTTAACGTGCACCTAAATCTACACGGGCCTCAAGCATTTTCGCCTCCATCGAAAATGCGGCCGCCGCGGCCGGGATTCGATCCCGCGACCTGCGGGTCAGCAGTCGAGTACCTTAACCACTAGACCACCGTGGCGGGTAAAAGCAGGTGCGCAAGCACACTTATAAAGACGACCTACTCAAGCACTGACCTGCCCAGATGTCTGCATTGTACGGAACCAGCTGCATCGGTTCTCGCTCGACTTTGCCGCTTACTCCACCCCAGAGTTCCTCTCAATGGCGGCGAGAGTTGCGCTTCTCTTTTTCGCTAGAAGAGCTAATGTTGACTAGTTGATTGTACATAGATGAATCTTGCAACACGTTATGACGCATGAAGTGAAGCAATAATGGAGAGCCGAAGTAGCGCTTGCCCTGTCGACGTGTGCTTCATCCAGCGTTGTTTTAAGTGCGGGGCACTTTAGAGGCCCGCCTTGTCGTCCACCCATACATCTCATCGGGCGTGATCGCGCTCACAGTAAAGCGCTCAATACAGGCCATAACAAGGCTAGATATGCTCAAAACTCGGTGAAAATGAACGAACGAGGTCTAAAATAACATAATTGGCATAAATAACGAAGAAGTAATCGCAATAATTACCTTAAAATCACTAAAAACATTTCAGAAACATGTGCTGACTCCGGCGACGCGCAAGAGAGCGCGCGACCACCTCGCCGAGCAAGCGAATGCCCCTCCCCCTGCGCTTCGCGGGCGCTACATGATGGGGGAAACAACTTGACGGAACTCGCTGCAGACCACACGTATCTCAACTGCTGTAACAAGCAGGAAGTCGATAAAGCGCAGCAAAAAGTAGCGCACATGTCGCACACAGAGTTTGCGAATCTCCTTAACGATATTCTGCTCGTGCCGGGGAAACCCTACATGCTTACCTTAAAGGCCAACTCCGGCTATTTTTCGAGGTCGATGGATCTCAGTGAAATTCGCTGGGTACGTTCCTTTGCACGTTTCCGTCATTTATGCCAAATTACAGGCTTGAGACATGCGCAGATTGTTTGCAAATGAATTTTAAAGATTGTCTGCAAACGCCCTCCTGGCTTCCCACAATTATTGGCAACATTGCGTCTGTGACGTCAGTGTTGGCAAGGCGGCGGAAGTGACGCAGCCGAGGGCACCGCTAACTTCGGCGCTTAGGCCGCTACAGCGAGCGTCTGCTGTGCACAAGGCGACAGACAGCGTTGGTTTGGCCGGGGCTTCGCTGGTCGTCCCGGCTGTCACAGTTTTCATACACCGCGCCGGCGTGACCGGCATGCCTTGCACGACTTCCGGTTCGTTCGTAACAACGTCTACGTCATACGTAGACAGTACACTCGGTTGGGTTTCGGTTTCGGTGTTGCGCTTTTTTGCTTATTTAAAATTATTCTCCAATTTGCCGAGCATTTCTGCTATCGGGCCCGTAACAGGAGCGTCTCAGGAACATAAAAGCACCATTACTTTGACATGGCCAAAAAATCGCCGGAGTTGGCCTTTAAGCGTTGGCGTCATCGACGCTTTGCTAAACGGAGCAGTGGGAACTCTATGAACGAGAATCGCAGAGTACCCGTGTACGCACTTCGTCAGGTTTCACAGTTGTGGAGCTGCCATGGGAGACCAGCGCTGGATAGGTGGCGCGCCGAAAAAGGGCGCCTGGCGGGGAGTCGCGACATAACTCAGCCGCTCGCATGGCCTCCGCGCCGCCGGCTAATCTCGGAGGCCATGCCGCTCGCACTCAAACGACCGGCCGCACTGCACCGCGGTGAGCGCACGCGCGTGTGCCGTTCCCGTGCTTCATTTTGGCGCGAACAGCTCGAGCAGCCATTGCGCCAGTAATACTGCTCTATGGTTTAGAAAAAAAAAACTTTGTCTGAAGGCTACTTTCTCAGGAAAGCATTGGAAAACGGAGAGAAGTCCTACAAAGCAGACTACGTCTGTGCATACGGCGTCAAAGAGACAGTGCTGTGCCTTGGTGGCGACTCCGTCGTCACCATTTTCTGGTTGCGTCCTGGGATTTGTGTCAAGCTAGTGCAGGCTCACAAGCCTCCATTGATAAGTACGTGCTGCGTCGATACCAGCTGCCCACTACTGCAGTAAAAAAATAATAATAAGAGGCAAGGGGTATCTGCGTCAACGTTTTTCTGCCGTGGTATGTATGCCCAGCCTGCGGTATGTATGCACGCGGACGTTCAAGCAAAGCACCGTGCTAGCAAAGCATGTACGGTGTCGCGCTGTTATGCTCGAGGGCGCAGGACAGATTCCCGGCCACGGTGGCCGCATTTCGATGGGGTTGAAATACAAAGAACACCCGCGTACTGAGATTTATGTGCACAATAAAGAACCCCAGGCTGTCAAAATTAATCCTGATTCCCACACTTTGGCGTGCCTCATAATCATACCTTGTTTGGCAGGTAAACGCTAGCAAGTGTCGATGTTGGTCAAACACGTTTATTCTAAGCAGGCACAGGCAAGCCAAAAAACTAACACAACACGTTAGGCGAATTAAACGACGAGTAAAAATCCAAAATATTTGACCCTTTTCTAGCGAGGCATAATTGCGATGGCACTTCGCCGCGGCAGCTAATACACAAAGAAGCTTTACCGCATCGGCTGACTCCAGTAAGCTAACCTTTGAGTAGTCCGCTGATTTGTTCGTGACAACTCTGTCTGTAGCACAAGTAAAGTTCAACGGACGCATCCATCGCGGGCGTATTTCTTATAACTTTGCAGCGGCTTCGGCGAACCTGCCCCCGTACACATCTCGTAGACAGACAGCTTTCCTTCTGCGTAACTGTTTGCAAATGATGCAGACTACCTGCCTATCGTATCATTCATTGCACGCGGTGGCATCAGAAATGAACTTGGTGGTGGTCAGATGAAAAAATTGTTACATATGCTGCATCCTGCATAATATGTACGTTTTTTTACGACAAAAAACCGATTAAATTCCTCTCGTTGGCCCCGGTTTCCACTGGTGGCCCTTACTATCGAATAAATCTAGCAGGCACGCGCAATTCGGTTTAGAAACCAGCCCGACGCCACTAGACAGTAGAGCAAGAGCAGAATATACTGTGCTCGCCTGACTGCCGGGATGCAACGCCGCATCCGTTCATATTCATATGTTTTAGAAGGAAAAGCATAGAAGGATACGTCCTCCCTCATTTCTACGTATTGTGGCAGTTGAATGCGCAACAGTACCGCCAGCATCCTCTTGTTTTGTTTCGGCGATACGCGCCCGCATCGCCTCAACCAGTCGCCACTCTCGTCCGCGGGAGCGGCTGGAGTATGCGCGCTTTGACCGCCAGGGCGGCCGCGGAAACTCCAGCGCTGGTTCCCTATACGTTTTTCTATGTATCTCTTAGTACCCCGCTGTAAATCTGAGCTTCTCTTTTCCGCGTATTGCTTCGCTGTCATTCGCCTAGCGGAGTCACGTCGAACTTCAAACTCCTGCGGAGAAGCCAACTCGTCAATCACCCGGTTTTGAGTTCGTCGCGAGGACGTACTTCGAGTACCAGCCAATGGGATGCCTACGGGTCGATGACATGCTTCTGATACTCCGTCACTTTGCTTCTGAGTGCAGCGGTGACGCATAAAATAGTGCATCCTGTTCGGGCTTGTTGGTGTATTCTTGAGCACGTAACAGGGCAGTGCGAATAACAAGGATGAGAAAGGACGTCTTACGTACGTTGACCCTCCGTCCTTGTTTTCCGCGCTGCCCTCTTATGTGACGGCTGTGCGCAGCTCGGCGTGTTTGCATTAGCCATGTATACTCTTGTATACCGTTGCATGTATCTTATAAGTAGCCAGACATGAATGTGAATTTGTTTGTAGCTGCCACGCAGGACTCCGACTGCTCCCTGTTTTATTTCTTGTGAAGCGGGCTATACGCCTTCTGGTTTCTCGGAGGTGCTTCATAGGGACCCCATAGGTGCAGTCCACCACTCATGTACCCTTGAACTCTTATCTCTCTCGGCTGGCGTATCCTCGTGCGTACCTTGGCGTACCCAAGTTATCTGGTATATTTTTCTTTACATTGGCCACCGGCCTTAAGATGCCAGCTGCTTTTCTGCTTTCCCTGCCACTGTTGTATTCTCGGCAGGTGTCTTGAAAATTCTCGACAATTACTAGCAAACGGGAGAATCTGTCGCCTTTGGCAACCACTTGAGTAGCGGCGGCCTCCTCGGCGTCAGACACGGTGCGCAGTTCTTCAGCGATGCCGTCGTTCTCCTTTTGTCGGGAGTCAATCATAGACGCTACTACGTCTCTCCCGTCCTCGCAAGTAGCAGCGTGAACACCGTCGGTGTTTTTCTGTTCTCATGGTTCCTGCTTGTGCCTTCTGCAATGGCTCAGCGCCTGCACTGGCCACCAATAGGATGGATGTGCCTAGGAAAGGGAGCCACCTTGTACAGTCTGAATCACACTTGTCTAGAACGGTTCACCGCGTGGCTTTGGACGCTGCCGCCACCCGCAGTTGCTACCTCGCGTTAGCTACAAGATTCAATTCATGATAGAGTTATAGCACAAGGACCTAACGGGGTATGACGATGTGTGGTATCGTTGAGGAGTCGGCCGGCGTCTGCATATTTTTGAAAGAAACGGCGGCTAAAGCGGCCGACTATAGTCACTGTATAGAAAAAAGTGATTCAGACTGTACGTTGACCTGATCTCCTTCGGTATGCCTACCATGCATTCGATCCCTCGTCCTCGTTGCCTTGTCCTGGTAGCCGTCCTGGTGGCCCTCTCTCCAGAGGAGGGCTCGTCCGGTCGTGGTACGCTGGAATCTTGTCTGTTGAGAGGCGAGTCTCCCCTCCTTGGTAATCATCATATTTTCACGTGGTCGTGACGTCGATGAAGGCAGCAGTCAGCACGTCAGAGATGAAACTGTTTATTTGGCCGAACTTGTGGCCGGGAAACTGAAAGTCAAACTATAGCAATACACTGATAGCGGCGAACAGAGCGTCGACCGTCGATCAACTGACAAGCGGTGAAGCGCGTCGGCATTTATACATGTGCCGTCGAATATTGCAGCTTAATCGCTGGTTGTCGCGCAAACTCTAGAATAAGCTCGAGTGTTTGCGTCTTGCGCGCAATCTTAACAAAATGATCTACAATAATCGGGAAGCTTCTCGAACAATCAGGCGCGGTTTGCGCTGAGCGTTGCTGACAGTCTTTGTGGGCGAAAACCGAACACAGCAGAAGTGATAATAAGAAACGCACGTGGCAATGCCCCCCCCCCCCCTCTGAAAAAAAGCATCGTCCCGATGCTTAAAACAGAACACGGGAGGGGTAGGGGTGGCCAATGCATGCAACAATAAATAACAACAATAAAGCAATAGAGTACAATAAACAATAGGCACAAGCAAGATAGTACAAAAAACAATAAGCACAAGCAAGAAAGTACAACAATAAAGCAAAAGTACAGTCCTCAGACTGACTAACGCGCGTAATATGTCTTGAGGCGCACGACATGGACGACTTCAGGTCGCGCACGGTGCCGCTGGGAGTTCGTAATGCCGTCAGGGACAACCTCGTAGTCGAGTGCGCCGAGGCGTCGAAGTACCCTGTACGGTCCGAAGTATCGTCGAAGTAGCTTCTCACTAAATCCCCGTCGGCGTATTGGCGTCCATACCCATACACGGTCACCGGATTGGTATTCCATGTGGCGTCGTCGAAGGTTGAAGCGGCGGCTGTCAGTCGTCTGCTGGTTCCTAATCCGTAGGCGGGCGAACTGTCGTGCTTCTTCAGCGCGCTGTAGGTAGGTGGTCACGTCGATGTTTTCCTCGTCGGTCATTTTTGGTAACATGGCGTCGAGCGTCGTTGCCGGGCTCCGTCCGTAGACCAACTTGTATGGCGTCATCTGCGTCGTTCCTTGCACGGCCGTGTTGTACGCGAAAATCACGTACGGAAGGATGGTGACCCACGTCTTGTGTTCGAAGTCGACGTGCATGGCCAGCATGTCGGCGATGGTCTTATTTAGACGCTCGGTCAGGCCGTTGGTCTGTGGGTGGTACGCGATGGTCCGGCGGTGGCTTGTGTGGCTGTATTCCCAGATCGCCTGAGTTAGGTCAGCCGTAAACGCCGTACCTCTGTCGGTGATGAGAACCTCTGGGGTGCCGTGTCGAAGCACAATGCTCTCAACGAAGAACTTGGCTACCTCAGCGGCACTGCCTTTGGGCAGGGCTTTCGTTGCGGCGTAGCGGGTGAGGTAGTCGGTAGCCACGACGATCCATTTATTTCCGCAAGTCGACGTTGGGAACGGCCCCAGGAGGTCCCTCCCGATCTGCTGGAATTGTCGCCGAGGAGGCTCGATCGGCTGAAGGAAGCCTGCTGGTCTTGTGGGCGGTGTCTTCCGTCGCTGACAGTCTCGGCACGTCCTTACGTAGCGAGTGACGTCGGCGGCAAGGCGCGGCCAGTAGTACTTTTCCTGCACTCGTGCGAGCGTGCGGGAAAGTCCGAGGTGTCCAGCCTTCGGGTTGTCGTGCAGAGCATGCAGAATTTCTGGTCGCAGTCCCGAAGGTACGACGATAAGGTAGCTGGCTCGGGCCGGAAAGAAGTTCTTCTTTACGAGGACGTTGTTTTTCAAGGAATGATGCCAATCCTCGCCTGAATACTTTTGGGACAACGGTGGTCCTGCCCTCAAGGTATTCCACTAGATCCTTCAGTTCCGGGTCGGCTCGCTGTCGTTCGGCGAAGACGTCGGCACTTATGGCTCCCAAGAAGCTGTCATCATCCTGGTCGTCGGGCGGTGGTGGGTCGACGGGGGCACGAGACAAGCAGTCGGCGTCGGAGTGTTTCCTTCCGGACTTGTACACGGCGGTAATGTCGAATTCTTGAAGTCTTAGGCTCCACCGTGCGAGGCGACCTGAAGGGTCTTTCAAGTTAGCTAGCCAACGCAAGGCGTGATGGTCGCTCACAACTTTGAAGGGCCTGCCATAGAGGTATGGGCGAAACTTTGACGTAGCCCAGATTCATTCATTCACAAAACTTTATTAAGAGTCCTGAAGCCCGGTCTTTTCAGACCGAGGCGGGCCGCGTCCACGTCGGCACCGTTAGGCCGAGCCTTAGGGCGCCATCGTGAACCCTCTGGACAGCCCGTAGTTGATCTTCATATGAACAGCTGGAGATCATCTTCTGCCAGTGAAGCCATTTTTCTTCGGGGTTGGCGAGAGTCGCGGGACAGCCCGCCAGCATGTGTCTGATTTCAATGATGCCACCGCATGCGTCACATTCTTTTCTAATTTCACTTTCGGGGTGAATTTTTTTTACAAAATACGGAGTGGGGTACGTCCCAGTTTGCAGTAAACGTAGCGTGACTGCCTGAGCCCTGTTCAACTTTACGTGTGGCAGTGGGAATTGCCTACGCCCCAAGTAGTAGTATTTAGTGATCTCGTTGTAGGTTAGTAAACTATCTTTATGATCCCCGGAATGGTAGTGGGCGTCGGTTCGGTTCTGACCGGCACGGCAAGCGAGTCCTCGTGCCAGATCATTCGTCACCTCGTTGAGGTTGACCCGAGCCTCATCCACTTGTCCCATATGTGCAGGAAACCATCGGATTTCAGTTTCTATAGGTTCTACATTGCCGATAAGTTTAACAGCAGTCCCAGCGACATAGCCCTTGTCAAAGCTCTTAATTGCTGTTTTGGAATCGCTATAAATGTAAGACCATTTTCGGTTCCTGATAGCTAAAGCAATCGCGGCTTGCTCCGCCACCGTTGATTCCTTAGTGGACAGGGTGACGGCGTCCCGTATCTCGCCCTGGCTGTCGACCACCACGGCCGTGTAGGCCTCTTTGCCTTTGACCCAGGCGGCGTCTACGAGGGCTGCCTCTTCACCTACCTGTTCAATTTCTTTCAATAAAGCTTTCGCTCTCGCCTTTCTCCTGCTAACATTGTGCTCCGGGTGCATGTTTCTTGGGAGAGGGGTGGTTCTGATTGCGGCTCTAAGTTCCGCGCTCAGCTCCACCTCGGCCTCCTTCGGGGTCCTCGATCTATTGGGGTCTGTCCCGATCGCTTTGAGTATAAGCCTACCCGCGCGCGTTTTTGTCAGTCTTTCCTGCTGCGCCATCTGTTGCGCTTCCGCCATTTCTTCCATCGTATTATGTACGCCTAGGCTCATGAGTTTCTCGTTCGAGGTGCTGTTAGGTATACCTAAGGTAACCTTAACTAGCTTTCTGATAATAATATTGAGCTTGTTCAGCTCCGCCTGAGACCATTTGAGTAGACCTGCTACGTAGGTGAAGTGACAGAAAGCGAAGGCGTGTACTAGCCTTAAAACGCTGTCCTCACCAAGGCCCCTATGTCTGTTGGTAATTCTCCTTAGTAACCTCAGGACTTGGTCCGTTTTGTTGGAAATGTGTCGAATGGTACTGAGGTTCGTGCCTCCCGCTTCTATGTGGAAGCCTAAAACTCTAATCTTTTCGACCTGCTTGATCGCGACGTAGCCCAGATGATGGCGAGGCACTCCTTTTCTGTTGTGGAATAGTTGGCCTCTGCCTTAGACAGCGACCTGCTAGCATAACTTATAACCCTTTCCAGTCCATCCGTCCGCTGCACAAGGACGGCGCCGAGTCCTACGCTGCTTGCGTCGGTGTGTATTTCCGTATCGGCGCAATCGTCGAAATGCACAAGTATTGGTGGCGTCTGCAGGCGTCGTTTAAGTTCTTGAAAGGCTTGCACTTGCGCCGTTTCCCACCTGAATTCTACGTTAGTCTTCGTGAGAAGCGTCAGTGGTTCGGCGATCCGTGAAAAGTTTTTGACGAAGCGTCTGTAATAGGCGCACAAGCCGAGAAATCGGCACACGGCCTTCTTGTCGGTGGGTAGCGGAAAAGCGGCGATGGCAGCTGTTTTCTGCAGGTCTGGGCGCACTCCAGTCTTGCTGATCCGTGACCCAAAATAAAGAGCTCCTCGTACGCGAAGCGGCACTTTTCTGGCTTCAGGGTGAGCCCGGAGTTCTTGATTGCTTGAAGTACGGATTCAAGGCGCTGGAGGTGTTCGTCGAAGTTCGGGGAAAACACAACGACGTTGTCCAAGTAAACAAGGCACGTTTGCCACTTCATGCCGGCTAATACTGTATCCATGACTCGTTGGAAAGTCGCAGGTGCCGAGCAAAGACCGAAGGGCATGACCTTGAACTCGAACAGGCCGTCCGGTGTTATGAAGGCAGTCTTTTCTCGGTCTCTCTCGTCGACTTAGATTTGCCAGTAGCCGGTCTTGAGGTCCATCGAAGAAAAGTACTTCGCGTTGTGGAGTCGATCTAGGGCGTCGTCTATACGTGGGAGAGGGTACACGTCCTTTTTCGTGATTTTGTTCAGGCGACGATAATCGACGCAGAAACGCAGGGTCCCATCCTTCTTCCTCACTAACACCACAGGTGACGCCCACGGACTCTTGCACGGATGGATGATGCCGTCGCTTAGCATTTCGTCGACCTGTTTCTTGACGGCCTCGCGTTCTCGTGTCGGAACTCGGTACGGGCTCTGACGGATTGGTCGGGCGCTTTCTTCTGTTATGATGCGATGTTTCGCGACTGGGGTCTGTCGAATTCTTGACGACGACGAGAAGCAGTCCTTGTATTGCAGGAGCAGACTTTTCAGCTGGTCTTGGTTGACCTTCGGAAGGCTCGGGTTGACGTCGAAATCTGGTTCGGGACCTCGATTCGTCGAAGCAGGTTGGGCAGCATCGAAGAGGGCGAAAGCATTGCTGGCGGCCACACATTCGTCGATGTAGGCGACCGTCGTACCAACGTTGAGGTGCCTATATTCGTGGCTGAAGTTTGTCAGCACTACCTTTGCTTTACCGTCACGCAGCTCGGCTATACCTCGTGCGACGCAAATTTGACGGTTCAGGAATAGGTGCTGATCGCCCTCGATTACGCCTTCAAGGTTCGCAGGATTTTCGGTGCCGACGGAAATAATGACGCTGGAGCGCGGCGGGACGATCATCTGCTCTTCTACCACATTCAATGCATGGTTCCCTGGTGTCGCATGGGGCGGGAGCGCTTTGTCTGAGGTTAGTGTTATCGACTCAGACCTCAGGTCGATGACGGCGCCGTGGTCACTTAGGAGGTCCATTCCAAGTATCACATCCCTGGAGCAGTTTTGTATGATTACAAAGCTCGCAGGATAAGTCCGGTTATTGATGGTGACTCTCGCCGCGCAGACACCAATCGGCGTTATCAGGTGGCCTCCGCTGTCCGGATTTCGTGTCCACTCCAACCGGTGTTTACTTTCTTCAGCTTGGTGGCGAATGGCCCACTGACGACGGAATAGTCGGCCCCAGTGTCGACGAGAGCGGTGACGTTGTGGCCGTCGATGAGAACGTCGAAGTCGCTAGTCCGTCGCCTTGCGTTGCCTTTAGGTCGCGGCGTCGGATCACGGCTGCGTCGATTTGTTGTGTTGCTTCCATGCTGCGTCGTCAGGTCTTCTTCGGTCCGCGAGGTTTCGTCGGCAGGGCTTCGTCTGCTTCGTGTCGTGTTCTGCAGGTCTTGTCGCGTTGTCGTCATCGGCGGCCGCGGAGGATCTTCGGCATTTCGTCGTACAGCAACCGCACCTCCATCGGTTGCTGCCCTTAGTTTCCCGGATACGGGCTAGGCGACCGGCCCCGGTTTGGGCCAGTGTACTGCCGGCGGTGCGGTGACATGTAGCGGCCGGGCGACGGCGAGCGGGAAGGTCGTCGTTCTGGCCACTGTGTTCCGTTGAGGTAGTCGTCGATGTCGCGAGGCCGTTCGCCTGGCTGCGGGCGCGGCGCGTTGACGGCGAATCCGCATAGCCCCGTCTGTCGGTACTGGCATCGGCGGTACGTGTGACTGTTACCGGCCTCCCCGCCTTGGTAGCAGAGTGGGCGGTGGTCGGGGGCGCGCCAAACGTCGGTCTTCCTCGGCATGTATCGCTGGCCGTCTGGCAGGCGGTATGACGTCGGTGGCGCCTAGCGGCGGAACTGCTGGGGCGGTGCGGCGTTTTGACGTGGGCGAGGAGGGGGGCCGTTGCGTCGGGCTGCAGCAGCATAGCTCACTGCTTGCAGCTGCGGCTGTGCTGGCTCGGGGGTGCCCAGAGACTGCTGGATTTCCTCTCGGACGATGTCAGTGATCGAGGCAACTTCAGGCTGTGGTGAGGGTAACAGCTTGCGCAGTTCTTCCCGTACGATCGCTCGAATCGTTTCGCGCAAGTCGTCGGAGCCGACGGCATGAACAGCTGGGCTGTCTTGAATCGATCGGTGATTATACTGGCGGTTGCGCATTTCCAGCGTCTTCTCAATCGTCGTCGCCTCCGAGACGAATTCTTGGACTGTCGAGGGTGGGTTCCGCATCAGCCCAGCGAAGAGCTCTTGCTTTACCCCTCGCATGAGCAAGCGGACTTTCTTGTCCTCGGGCATGGCAGGGTAAGCGTGGTGGAACAGTCGGGTCATTTCCTCTGCAAAGATGGCAACGCTTTCATTTGGAAGTTGGACCCGTGTCTCTAGCAAGGCTGCGGCCCTTTCCTTTCGGACGACGCTTGCAAACGTCTCCAGGAAAGCGCTGCGAAAGGCGCTCCAAGTTCGAAGAGCGGACTCCCGATTCTCGAACCAGGTCCTTGCTGCGTCTTCAAGGTAAAAGTAAACGTGGCGCAGCTTGTCCTCGGAGTCCCAGTTGTTGAATGCTGAGACCCTTTCGAAAGTCTCGAGCCAGGTTTCCGGGTCTTCGAATGACGACCCGCGGAAGGTTGGCGGCTCCTTGGGCTGCCGGAGAAGTATCGGCGCAGGCTGCACGGGGTCGGTCATCGTCGTTACGGTCGGTGTTGGGACCTGGGGCTGCCTGGTTTTTTCGGGAAGGATCCTGTACTCTGGCTGCAGTCCCTTCTGCCTGCGGCTTGTTCGACGATCCGGGTTTTCTTTGCTGTCGTCCTCCTCGCGGCTTGGGCTTGGCTCAGCGCTTCGCGGGGGCGTCCGGATCAGGGAAGAAGCAGCACTTCCACCAGATGTCACGTGGTCGTGACGTCGAAGAAGGCAGCAGTCAGCACGTCAGAGATGAAACTGTTTATTTGGCCGAACTTATGGCCGGGAAACTGAAAGTCAACCTACAGCAATACACTGATAGCGGCGAACAGAGCGTCGACCGTCGATCAACTGACAAGCGGTGAAGCGCGTCGGCATTTATACATGTGCCGTCGAATATTCCAGCAATATCGCTGGTTGCCGCGCAAACTCTAGAATAAGCTCGAGTGTTCGCGTCTTGCGCGCAATCTTAACAAAACGATCTACAATAATCGGGAAGCTTCTCGAACAATGAGGCGCGGTTTGCGCTGAGCGTTGCTGACAGTCTTTGTGGGCGAAAACTGAATACAGCAAAAGTGATAATAAAACCGCACGTGGCAATATGTACTACTCGCTACGGCGAGATGTAGTAGTTTCTGTTCAGTTTATGTTTCAAAAGAAACTGAACAGAACAGAAAATTTAACAGAAACTGTCATTTCCTTAGTTAAGCATCATCCCGACCAAAGACACCACGCATCAATGGAGATGTACGAGAAGTATGGTCCGATTGTGGTTGAAGGGCTGCCAGGCCGCTATTCCCTCGTGCACCTGTTCACGGGCACCGATATTCAGAACTTGTTCCAGGAGGAAAGAAAAGTGCCGTTCAGGATGGCTGCTCCTGCCTTTGAGGATTACCGAGAGCGCAGACCGGACTACTACGCTGACGTCGGCATTCTCAATCTGTAAGATTCAAGCGTTTTACCACTGCTAGGCAAGAAGACTTATTTGTTTCCTGTGACGCTGTCGTAGCCCATGATCGAATCTTCCATTTCGCTTGGTTATCGTAGCGCATAACTTTCGTTATGGTACTTTTAATTTATGACTACCTACGTTTAAAGGTGCGGCGCAGAAATTTCATGCGGGGAGCAGTGGAAATGCCTTGCTTCTTTTACTTAAGTGACTGGTTCATTTGTCCTGTAATGCCCATAGTTTCGATTTATTAGGATAATGATGATATGCAACATGGGCGCAAATAAGCTAACTCCATGTTAAGAGTTGTCAATACCTTTTGCAATGCTGAATCAATTTTTAATGAAACCAAAAGCATTTGTTACAGTCGGAGAATTGCTGTGCATTACAGAAATTCCGCGTAAGCATCACCACTATTCACTAATTTTTTGGTAAACGATCGGATATGTTTGCGACAGGCTTCTGCAGAAATTCCTGCGGTGCGTTTGCCGAAACTTTCTAAATTCGCACCTCGAATTCATCAATAAGCCTTGCGTGTTGTGCCACAAACTTTATCTCTATGCCACCGTGGAGAAAGAAGTCGAAGGGCGTCAGGGTTTCTTGCAGGCCATTTTAGAAGGCCACGACGTCCCAGCCAGCCTCTAGAAAATGTGTCCCGAATAACATATCGATACACAACGTTCTGTTTATGTCTCATGTCTCCGATACCTCCAATGACATAAATGAAGTGCGTAATAAATTCTCCAAATGTAAGGAACAAAATGCTTTTTGCTTCGTTAAAATTGTTGGGTATTATTTTAATAGCGGAGCTTTTTCAGTTGTAATCCGTGAACAGAAAACTATCATCATCATGAACCGGCACGCGCTATATCTTAGTCCCCTTCTTCATCTTCTGCTTCGTTCCCAGAACATGTGCGCCCATTTGCCTGGCGGGGGATAGAATAACTCTGATGGATGAGAGAACGAGAGCAAGGAGAGAGAGAGAGATAAAAAGAAAGAGAGAAATTCCTGCCAAAAAAATTTCTTGACGAGGCGGTATTCGAACCCGCGTACCCATCATCCGAAGGCGAGCATCGTAACCACTCGGCTATCCAGGCACGCTAGCATAGCATAGCCTTGTATACCAAGTAGCATACCAAGGAAGTGGGAAAGAGAACTGAGAGTGAGGAGGAGAGATGGGAGGATGATGAGGGAAAGGAGGAGGGGAGATAGTAAAGCATAGCATAGAAAGAGAGAAATAGACAAAAAGAAAGGGAAGAAGAAAGAAAGAAAGAAAGAAAGAAAGAAAGAAAGAAAGAAAGAAAGAAAGAAAGAAAGAAAGAAAGAAAGAAAGAAAGAAAGAAAGAAAGAAAGAAAGAAAGAAAGAAAGAAATGAAAACAAACAGAGACAAAGAAGACATAGAAGAAATAGAGAAAGAGAGAAAAAGAAAGAAAGAGAAAAATAAAGAGAAACAATAAAGGCCGCCCAGATCCACACTTCGTTCGGGCTTTGCATTAGTTATAAACAATTCGTAATAGGGAGTTCCTTTCCGTCCATCTTCGCTATTTATACACGACTCCTACAGATTCTGCTGAGTTGTTTCGAAACATAAATACTTCTTTTGCGCTACTGTTGAGAAACTGTGATGATTTACGTGGTTTCCGGAAAGCACAGGTTCCTTTATCGAGTCTACTGTATTGCTGAGCACTATGCTGGAAACTGATGCCTGATCGTCAACGTATTTATCTGCTGCAGAACCCAGTGCAGCTTTGAGCTAAGGACAATGCCCTGGCAGAACAATTGTTGCACTCGCAGAATTCTCGCTAATGACAATCGAGATAACGAGCAAGGGCCGCGTCGTCATTCCTATATCAAGGGCATCTATCACTATATTTCGCAAGTTTTGATTGGCCCGAATGCGTCACATGCGATAGCACACCAGCTACGAAAACACATTCTGCGAATTCGGGAGGTAACCGACCCGTGTTCTTCATAGGCTGTACTTGAGTAAAATCGTTAAACTAATCTAGACAGCGCTTTATGCGAGGCATTCTAGGCATTTTTTGTTTTGAGGATTTCCTTCGCTTCATACTAAACAACTGCCTTCAGATTCGTCTTCGTGGAGAAAAGAAGTAACAGACCTAAAAACAAACCAAGAAAACGCTAAGTCATCACCGCCATTGTTGTAAATGGCAGCAAAATTGTGCATGTATGAGAAATGATGTAGTCAGGGCAGACCTTCTCCTGTACAATGATTCCCGTAAATCACATTTTGCAGGCTTCGTCATCATCATCACGAAAGTTTTGCTTACGCCATTAGGATCGCTACAAACGAGGGTCTGGTTTTTGCAAGAGCTGAATCATTCAATATAATTAGACTAGGCAATCTTCTTGTCTACCTTCAAGATTTATCAACATAACAAAAGTCAAGTCATGAATGCAAAGTTATTTGTTCGTTTCGCGCGTGTTGTTTGCCAATTCTTATGTTCTGCTTCACTGAGAACCCAATGTTTCACCGGGTTGTTTGTGTTCTAATCTGCTTGGGCGAACTTTCATTTCTGAACACTCGTGCAGCCAAGGGAAGAAATGGGTAAATGTCCGGATGAGCACGCAACAGCGCACGCTGCGTGTACTGACGACGGCGTCATACTTGCCCAGCATGAACGTAATCGCAGAAGAAGCTTCGGACTTGCTCGATGAACTCATGGATGAAGACGGCAAAGTGGAAGACTGCTTCGCCTTCCTATCAAGATCGTCTCTGGAAAGTAGGTCTTACTAACAGTGATCATATCCCTTCACTGAATGAAGGGGGTCGGATAATGAGCCTACGAAACTGCCGATGATTCGTAGGGCTTGAAAAATGTCGCTATTGAACGCGGTTAAACCACGCTTGTCTGGCGATCGCAGCAACTACCGCGGAAAGCATGCCACGCGGTGTCCCACACGTCGGCGCCACCACGCGGCGAGCAGCGGCACGCTGTCCACATTTCCATAGCCTCCTCTACATTTCTCATCGTATTGTCGGCACGCGAGTCACGTGACAGAAGTGGAGGTCTCGAGGCGCGCGCGCCCATCGTCTCGCGGCTCTCGCCGACCGACGGAGAGGGGTGCGCGGGAGAGGAAAAGAAACTGACACTGAACATGTCCGTTGCTATGACGACGCATGTGAGAGGAGGAAGAGGCCGAAATTAACGCGGGCTCAGCTTCAAGGTCAAACACACGCACAAAGTAGTTTTCTGGGTTTGTACCGGGAGGAGTAGAGGTATCGCTCAAAAGATCACTATAAGAAATTGTAGCAGTCTCGACCAGTTGGGCCGATAGCACGGAAGGTTGCCAAACAAAAACACGATGAAAGTTCAGACAACTGTGATCAAGGAACTGATATCATTTATTACGTCATGCAAAGCATGGATGAAAGTATTTATAAATAATTTACTTATTTATTCAGAAACTGCGGTAGCACTAAAGATCCCTACATAGAAAGAGCGAGGGAGATTCGCACAGTAACTATAATGTCATTGAACAAGAGAGTAAATATACGAAACTGTTTTTCTCAGTAAATACAACATACTAAGCTGAAAATTCCAATTTAATTAACTTCAATTCTGACGAAATTGAATGTGGTTGAGCAAGGTAACTCCTCCTGAAAGGGGAGTAAACTTACTCCGCAGAGTTTTCAGTTTCAAGCGCCAGACACATGGTCGATTCGGTGTCCTATCAAACGTGCGACGCCGCATACAGCGTACGACGATTCAGGACACATTGGGCGAACGAGCAATCAGCGCGCTCGCTCCACCCACATACGGCGGCTCGCAATACACGCCCGGAAGTCATCGTATCCTATTCATTAAGTACAAAACAAACAACCTTACACAGCCATGCTTCATTCTGCAAGAATATTCTCAATAAAGTTATGCCTTCGTGAGCGACAAACATCGTACCAGCCCGCATTCACTCATGACGACGAGCATAGGCCTAGCAAGGCCCCCGGACGCTGTCGCTAGCTCCGTTTTCGATCAAATGCGAGCTTACCATCGAGCGCTCATTTTTGCCAACAAGATAAAAGCTATTATTCTTATGTGACACGTTTACATGCGCAGTTGCGTTTCTCGGTGGCCTCGAAGTAAAGAGCAAAGGTGGACACGAAACGAACCGGTTCGCCGAGACGGCCATTGTTTACCTGCGAAATGGCTTTCCATCGCGGCTGGATATCTCGCTAGTGGTTCGGAAACAGGCGTAGTTTTGCAGAAATGCCGCACTTCAAGAATCACTTTATTCAATCATGAGTTATTTGTCAGCAAGAAAGTTTAGCCAATGTTTTTCATGCCGCCGTCAACGCGATATCGGCAAATGCCAGGGTGATCGGAGCCATCGGAGCAGCAAGGAATGAACCAGCGACACGAACGCCACAAGAGCCGTGTCGTCACATGTCACTCGGCTGCCATTGGCTGCGGCCGTCACACCAACGCGGCAGCCACGCGGAAACGTCCAGTCATTTGGTTGCCCGTGGCGCGTGCAAATCGACTCCGCATGCTTTGCGTTGGAACCCGTCGGACGTCTCTCGGATGAGGGTGTTGGCGCGAACAGCCTTACGGCAACTCGCATACGAATTCGCACCATATGTACACTGTCCAGCACTTTAACAGTGAGCAGGATCGGTGAGGCTAAATAACCAATAAATCACTGCAGTAATCTGCTATGGCTTCCTGCTGTCAGTTTAACTGGCATTGTGGCTCACTTGCACTCGGACAGCTAATTTTAGTTTTTACAGCTACATCAGCCAACGCTCTCGCAGACTGGAAGTGTAGCGCTGTTCTGCAAGTGCAAGTACCTTCTCATTAGTTGATTAAAGTTCGTGCACTTGACATTTACCATAAGAGCATTTTGCGTATTCCTTACACACAGAGACAGAAACTGCATAAACGTGCAGCTGCCGACAAATCGCAACGAGCGGGGCGACGACCTTTAAAGCGCGCCCTTCGCGCCATCTCGCTGGTGATAACAAGAACCCGCTGAAGTGTCACCGAGCTCTGAGTACCGCCAGCGGTAAATGGTGTATATAAGTAGCTCGCCGTTATTGCGCAGAAGAATGTACGCTTTGTGGCCGAGTCGTTTAGTGCAGCAGGCTATGGAGTAAGCGGTCGTGGGCTCGAATCCCCGCAACGGAGCTTTTTATTCTGCTTTTTCTTTATCATCTGTTAGCGTACATTTTACAACGTCATATCCGTGATGGAAATACACTGGGCCAGTTAAAGTCTTCAATATTCTGCCGTAAGTCATTCGTGCAGTGAAGCTGTTCAGGACGATGTCACCTACAAACAGGCCAATGGCAAAATATTTCGGTTGTTCCGGCCAAAGCACGTTCGAGAGCGCTGCAGTACTGTAGCGTATCAGTGGCGTACTCACGTGGTTTTATTTCGTATTTCGCGGGCTTTCTTTGAAAGTCGGAAAGAGTGCGACGCAGCATGTATGTCGCTACAAAAATTGGATCGGTTGTTTTGGAATGATCTCTGCGACGTAGCGACATGCACTTGGTCCTAAAGTGCCGCATAATTGACCTTAGTCAATCAACTAATTAAGCGCAATATAAAAATACCACGACGAGCCCCACATGACGGTAAGCCATACGTCATTGGTTTCATTCAGTCGCGGTTAACCAGTTTTTTAGATGTTGGGTTCTAGTTACGTGAAGCACCCTGTATACACTTATTCACTCTGATTGTCTGATACGGAAACCACCTTTGTATTTGAATTCGTTCGTTTTACTTGTATCGGTCACCTTAAAGTTTATTGCTGTTACAAATCAACAGGTTGTCGGAGCTATAAGCTTAAAAAGTGTCTGAATAGCATTGGTATCCTGCGACGCTTGTGCCACTACAATACGTGTGAGGCGTTTCTGGGCGGCACTTGTTTTCTCAGACAAGAATTGGAAAAAGATTGCACGTCGGTGAATATGTTGCTAGCGAACGCTTTACTCCCGCAGATAAGTAGAACATGAAAACCCATTGCAGTTTCCCGTCCCCTATGTAAACACGATGCGTCACAATATATATATATATATATATATATATATATATATATATATATATATATATATATATATATATATATATATATATATATATTTGCACCATTGTGCGAAGGCTTCTTGTTGACGTTCTTGTAAGCAGATGGCAGCCCCTTAGCTGGTCGGCAAGCAGAGCAGCGACAGTCATCAATTACAAAAGTGTCAAGCGAAAACTCCTGACAGCACAACAGTGTATAAAGAGCAGTCATGTTAAGCAGCCGAACAAATCCCAATAATTTGTTTCAGAATGAAGCTAATGTACATTCAGCAAGAAAGACAGAAATCTAGAAACAGATATTTCGCCAAAGTTAAATGAAGTTGCTCACAGTTAAGAAAATTTCGATTGAACGTTTTTGTACATAAGCGTTTGCCACTTCATTATATCGATCTATAATCCTAAATTTGCAAACGTAGTATCTTAAGATACAATTGGGAAGTATCGTGTCGGACACAATAATTCTGAAGTATCTTGTATTTGTATCTCAAATACTTCTTGCCCGAGTATCTTGTATAGTATCGCGATACGATTTCAAAGTATCTTTGCCCAGCCCTGGACTACCGACAGACAGGACATACAGCTCCAGCTATACTCATCCGCAAGATCGACTCACGGTTCCACGAATGCGATGAAAAGTGTAGCTTTCGTCTCCAGCGCTCAAGCAACTTTATTTGCTCTTCATAGGCATGCGCGAGGTTCTCCATTACCGGGAGAAAAGTCTCACCCCAGCCCCCCCCCCCCCCTCTTTCGGTCGAGTCCGAGAGAAAACAAGTTTCGCAATGGAAACAAATGTGAAAATGAAGCGATGCCGAACTACTCACAACAGCCTGCCCCTGGTCCCCAGCTTCCTGGCGGTAAAGGAGTGAAGTAAACAGCTCTTGGAAATCAACGTCTGGGATCCTCTGAAGCCACTATCGTCAAAACCTGGCATAACCTCGCACTTTAAACAATGACGGGACAGGTCTGACTAAGTCAAGGTATGGGGCATGCTTGCCCCCCCCTCCCCCCACCATGTGCACTCGCCTATACGTGACAGTCTCCTTCGGTATATACCACGTTTAACCCGTCGTGGCATAGATTTTCAGATAAAGTGTCACGCTGCTAAGCTAGATAACGTGGGTTCGATTCCCAGCCGCGATGGCCACATTCGGATCGGAGCGAAATGCAAGAACACCCGTGTGCCTAGATTTAAACCCCGGGGTGACAAAAATTCGGCAAATCCGACGTACCGTGGGAGTCGATGTTATGCGAAGCATGCGGCGGGAATGTGACCGTGGCGTAATTTTTTTTACTGAGCGACACGTCACAAAGTGACGCTAAAAATTTGTATAAATTTTATACGCACACATATATGTTAAACAGCCGCACATGTGTTATATAAGCAGTTGTTTACGGTTGGGTAACGCTCCAAACGCCAACGTGGGTATAACCAACACCAGAAGCGGCAAGCTGATATGTAGTACTTATACTTGTCCCTTATAATGGAGAACGCACGCTCGTTTCACGAACCCGTATGCATCTGTGGAAGAAGTTCTTGACAGTTCTTGAACAAGGTCATCATCACCGCGATCAGTGAGCACCAGCAGCTGGTCATGACTTGTTATAGGTTCCGGTCGTGATAATGCTACGTAGACCAATATCAGTGGGTGGTGCTTGTCGTATTCGTAGACTACCTGGGCGTATGTGGCCTACGTTGCCTAGTCTACAAAGCGGCTGTCAGTCAATCTGGCATCATCCTTGGCCAGCATGAGGCCATCGCCCAGCCTCGTAAGAAATGAAGAGGACACTGCGTCATTCTGGCGGACGAAGTGCACATTACGGTGAGGTGATTTGGATATTACATGTAACTTTTGTTAATGTATTCCTCCGGGTCGAGCAATGCTTCACTATAGCTTGCTGGATCATAGGAATACAAATGTAATGTTTATTAGACTGCTATAAAAGCGGAGCCAACACTGGAGCCACAGACGTTAATCTGATGTTACGCCTGTATCGTAGGAGTAGACATCGTAGGAGTATCATGTAGTGCTCATTGCTTTCTTGTAAAATTAGATAGCAAGCACCACAACCACAACTGACGTTGCACCGATATTACGCCTGCGTAGGCTGTTTTTCCAAAGCAGTTTACAGACCTGGCGTGGCTCAGTGGTAGAATACCTGATTGCCACGCAGAAGGCGTGGGTTGGATTCCTGCTGGGATCCTAATTTTCATTCTTTCCATTCGTCAAGTCGACGCTGCCGATGTTGGCTTTTCTTAAAGGGACCGACAACTGCCCAGAACATGAAATGAGATGACTGCACTGTTGAAAAGATTGTCTGTCGCATTGATTCAAACCAACCCTGTTTATCTCGTGAGAGGTGGATTTATATTTTTATTTCTTTATTGAAAGTCGTGAAAAATGACCTTTGGCGCCTCTGGCGGAATAATCATAAATGGTCCGATGAAGCCGGTCACGTGACCGTTGATTGGTGTACGCGTTCGATGACTTTTCTGTTAGTACTGAAATGTTGTTCATTTCTTTATATTAAAAGATATTACTCCATAAAAATGTACATATAGGCCTGCGTTAGTTGTAACAAAGTGGCGCTGCCTTCGCTTGGCGTAGGCAGCCTTGACACAGGCGCAGGCAACCTTGGGCGCAGGTGCACACAACGCTGTACAAATACCGAGAAGGTGTATAAAGCCACATCATCTCATTGTAACAGCTTGCTATTTTCAAAATTGGTTGGAAAGCTCAAAATAAAGGTGGTTAAGCATAGTTACAGTAGAGTGTACTAGAACAGGCGAGTGCCCGGAACGAGCTTCGAAAAGTGAAGCCCAAACAGGGTCAATCCGCTTGCAGCGCTGCGATCGGTAGTCTGCAATGTGTCATCGTTTAAGAGATGGGCGCGGCTCGACCAAAATGGTGCAGGGGTAGAATGCCCGCTTCCCACTCAAAAGGCCCGGGTTGGAATCGCAGCTGCAGATGGTGGGTTTTTATTCTTAGTGTCACCTTTTGTAGCTGCATTGGTTTTCCTTTGTTTCTTAAAACTAGCTTAAGTTGATACGTGCTGGTTCAAAAAGTAACGCAAAATGTGAAGTAAAATAGAAGAAATTTGAGAGCGAGCGCAGTTATTTGCAGCGCCACCGCCTGGGATTGAACAAAAACGTAAAGTATGGCCTCCGAGATTTTCGCGAAGACGAGAGTCAAAACAAGATTTCACATTTTACGTTACTTTTTGTAGCAATACGTAGCAACAGAAGCTAGTTTTAAAAAAGAAAGTAAAAAAACAACACAGCTATAAAAGGGGACACTAAGAATAAAAACGCACTACCTACAGCTGTCATTCGAACCCGGGTATTTTGAGTGGGAAGCGGGCATTCTACCCCTGCACCACTTTGCCGGAGCCGCGCGCAACTCTTAAACGACGACGAATTGCAGACTACCGATCGCAGCGCTGCAGGTGGATTGACCCTGTTTGGGCTTCACTTTCTGTACATTGGTGCTGCGGCCGTTCCGAGCACTCCCCTGTTCTAGTACACTCTAGTTACAGTAACTCCTGCGAAAGCAGAACAACGACAGCTTTCACAAGGGCTAGCGGCATCGCTATCAATTCTCAGCGTTGCTGGAGCAAGCCTTCATGCGTGTTTGGAGCCTTTCAGATCGAAAAATACTGCTTATAAAATAACTACGTGCTTTTAGGATAAACCACTGCAGCTACAAACGCTACGAAGGATAAGCTTCCTGTTGCTCAGTAAAAAACTGGGTCGAGAAAAATCAGTTGTCGGTCCCTTTAACGCTCTCGCATTTAAGTTACGAATGTCTGTTCTCGCCGTTCCTTGGTAGATATGAACTGTCAATCACCTGCGGCGCATACACGTACACCGCGGCCCGTGGTAAACAGGTATGTGCCAAACGTGTCTGGAGGAAAGGGCTTGACGACTTACGCGACAGGATTTTCACGTTATTCATGCGATGACCGGACAGTCATATTCGTCAAATCCTCTTACCCTCCCACGCAAATTTTGGTCTACACTAAGTTAAGGAGGCGATCATGAGAGCACCCAGACGTAGGCGGATAGATAGATAGATAGATAGATAGATAGATAGATAGATAGATAGATAGATAGATAGATAGATAGATAGATAGATAGATAGAAACGTACATAGAAACGCTGAAAGTGGCAAAGGTTCGCTAAGGAATGCTTCGCGTTTAAAATTAATCCGTTGTATCCCGCAACGGCGTGCCCTATGATCATATTAAACGCGAAGCATTTCTTAGCGAACCTCAGGCAATTTGGGCGTTTCTATCTACGTATCTATCTATCTAGCCGCCTGCGTCTGGGCGCTCTCCCGGTCGTCTCCATAGGTTGTAATATACCAAAATTTGCATTGCGTAGGATGAGTGTATGACGAACACGATTTACTGGTGGTGACATGAATAACGCAAAATACCTGTCGCGTACGTCATGAAACCCTTTCCCTCAGTCACCTGTGGCACATACCCGCATACCAGAGTTCATGTTATGCGGGTATGTGCCACAGGTGATAGTCTCAATTGGCGCAGTAACCGCGAACATACACATTGACACAGAAGGAAAGGGATATATAATAGTAAATGTTGGGGTTTTACGAATCAAAACCACGACATCATTATGAGCGACGCCATAGTGAAGGGCTCCGGAAATTTTAACCATGTGGTATTCCTTAACCTGCACTGACATCGCGCAGTACACGGGCCCCTAGCATTTCGCCTCCATCGAAATGCGACCGCCGCGGCCGGGATCGAACCCGCGACCTTCGGGTCAGCAGCCGAGCGCTGTAACCACTACACCACAGCGGTTGACGCAAGAAAAGTTAGGGAGCTGAAGACAGAGCACCCCTGGAAGACGCTGGGCTACCATCCACTCATCATAACATAACAAGCATAACAACTGCATAGCAATTCTAACAACTGTAACTGTGACTGTAACGTACGTGCAGTGCGCCTGCGCGTGCATCTGTGTTCCTTCTTTCTCCTGTTCGGATTCGCGCTATCCAGTTTTGAAGAATATAAGCACTACATATCAGCTTACCGCGTCTGGTGTTGGTAACACCCATGTTGCTGTTTTGTTGGTAACACCCAGTTGCCGTGTTTAACACGTGTCGCCTTTCCATGAGCCTGGTCTGCACGACTCGCCGTTTACCTTCCAGCTGTGCATTGCTACAGAGCTTTAGGAGGAGCCGAAGAACTTTCATGTCAAATATCCGATGTGGTTGCAGGAGACATGGAAATAGTTCGCAAGAACTCAGAGTCCCTTATGCATTCGCCTGAGACGAATTGAAGGCGGAAGCCATCTTCCTTTTCTCAGCCGGTATTCTAATCCTCTCCCGCCCCTACCCCTTCCGAAGGCTTTCTGCACCCAACATGGTTTTACACTGCCTCCAGGATTGTGGGCGTTGCAAGCTTTCCGCACCTCACCTGGTCTTACACTGCCTCCGGGGTGGGCCCACCTTTGAACAAGCGACGATGTCGTGTGATGACGTGATTATGTGACGTCATGATGATGTTATCACATTTTGAAAATCTGTGACGGCATAGTGACGGCATATGAGGACATCATCACGCGATAATTTTTCGCTCCTTTCGCGTTGACGCCGCCGTAAGTCAGTTTTCGCGTTCGATGAGGCAGCTAAGGCTTTCGCTTTTGAAATATATGTACGCGTTAGCCTTGTTATAACAGGCACATCAGTATGGAAGAGACAAAACTGGCACACACAAAATACCTGTCGTCTAAAACTTAACACTAACAAGCAGTTACGTTAAACATTTAACATAAACGTCAGCATAGGCATGTGCAGGATCCTTCATTAGAGGGAGCCAAGTTTCCCGGTAGTGCTGTCTTATCTCTGTCAAACTGGCGTTCACTAAATCTTTGCAATTAAAACTTAATTCCCCCCAAAAAATCCGCATACATCTTGTTTTTTTCTGACAGCGGAACTAATCGGTGTTAGCCCTGTATACTTGCCGACAGACCTAGCTGGAACAGCATGTTTCCGCAAAGGCGGTACAGCTATGTATGAACACAGGGTAAGAAACATATCTACGAAGCCAACAATCAATGTTTCGTGGTTGAACACACAGGTAAAGCGATCATTTTTCTCGCGGCAGCCTCAGATGATATCCAAGGGCGTTTTAGTCTTCGTAAACTGTTGCGCGTGAAAGACGTAGACAGGGAACACAAAAAGACACACGCAACAGTTTACGAGGATGACAAACCAACAAGCCCAAGCCGACACTCTTCTGAAGGAGTTTTAGTACTTTCATAGTGCTTTTACTTAGAGTCAACATTCAAGAACAGGCGACCAAGCTTGTTTGAGTGTTCCAGCTACGTAGTCATATTCCAGACGATACATCGTAGCGTTCTACGCACTTCAGATCATCGTACACGTAGTCAGTCGCATGTTTAAATCTACAGACGGGAAATTTTGAACGTTGGTGGAATTGACGTTACGGAATATTCGTTTTACATGCATAGTCTACGTCAAAACACGCTAGAACAACAAATAGTTCGCAAATCTTCATCTGAAGAAGTCTCCGGACTGCCATAATCAGTAAGACAAGATGCTTCGGTAGAGCGGCGTCGTTATAAGTAGTGTAGAAATCGATAGAAGCGCGCTGACAGATTTGAGACTGCCGAGACTTAGATGGGTGCTCGATAAGTATTTAGAGTGCGTCATGATGACCGAATGAGACACCTACGCTGCTTATACACTATAGGATAAAAGTGCGGAAAGAAAGAACAATGACGAAATGATACGACTATACTCAGCACGGTCAAGTATTGGTGTACGCGGCTGCCTCGACACCATCGCCGCGACTGGACACGATACGATTGCTGGCACATACGTCAATTTATTTATTCAGTTTTCGCGGAGGGAGCAGTATATGTCCAGTGTAGTTAAAAACAGCCATGTAAGCGCAGAAAGAGTACAATTGTAAAAGTTAAAAAGAACTTGGCGCAGCAGAGTTCCTGTGGCATAACTGAGAAACAAGGACGCGTTTGTCTTACGTAGTCGCACGCCAGCTGACGCCAAATTGTCGTACATCCTTCGGCAGGTGTACCGCTGCTTACACTGTTGCGATGTGCTTCAGGGCTGAATGCCTCAACGAATAGTATGGGCTAACACTAGTCGGAATCGCCGAGCCAGGCACTTCAAACGTCCAAGCCAGCTCTGTGAAAGTTGGTCTGACGATTCCATGTGTCGAAGCCATCATGTCCTTCGTAGCTAGAACCAACACTTTAGCCCCATCCGGAGCCTTGGCCGCCTCCCCAGCCAGAACCTTGTCCGGAACCTTGCCCGGAGCCTTGGCCGCCACCCCAGCCTCCTTGTCCGGAACCTTGACCGGAGCCTTGACCTCCGCCCCAGCCTCCTCCTTGTCCGGAACCTTGACCGGAGCCTTGACCTCCGCCCCAGCCTCCTCCTTGTCCGGAACCTTGACCGGAGCCTTGACCTCCGCCCCAGCCTCCTCCTTGTCCGGAACCTTGACCTCCGCCCCAGCCTCCTCCTTGTCCGGAACCTTGACCGGAGCCTTGGCCGCCGCCCCAGCCAGAACCTTGTCCAGAACCTTGACCGGAGCCTTGGCCGCCGCCCCAGCCAGAACCTTGTCCAGAACCTTGACCGGAGCCTTGACCGCCGCCCCAGCCTCCTCCTTGCCCGGAACCTTGACCGGAGCCTTGGCCGCCACCCCAGCCAGAACCTTGTCCAGAACCTTGACCGGAGCCTTGGCCGCCGCCCCAGCCAGAACCTTGTCCAGAACCTTGACCGGAGCCTTGGCCGCCGCCCCAGCCAGAACCTTGTCCAGAACCTTGACCGGAGCCTTGGCCGCCGCCCCAGCCAGAACCTTGTCCGGAACCTTGACCGGAGCCTTGGCCGCCGCCCCAGCCAGAACCTTGTCCGGAACCTTGACCGGAACCTTGGCCGCCGCCCCAGCCAGAACCTTGTCCGGAACCTTGACCGGAACCTTGGCCGCCGCCCCAGCCAGAACCTTGTCCGGAACCTTGTCCGCCGCCCCAGCCAGAACCTTGGCCACTGCCAGCTCCCCATCCGGAGCCTTGCCGCTTGCCGCCACAACATCCGGAGCCGCTGCCTTGTCCAAAACCGTGTCCACTTCCGCCTGCCCATCCGCCTCCTTGACCACCACCGCCGCCTTGTCCGAAGCCCTGGCCGCTTCCGCCTGCCCAACCAGGTCCTTTTCCTTTCACAGCACCCCATTTCTTCTCCTTTCCGAATCCTGATCCTTGCCCCCAGCCGGATCCACTCCCATTTTGCCGAACCTTGTTCTTGGCGCCTCCGTTGCCGCTGGAACCCCAGCCCCAGCCAGATCCGCTTGCAGCGGTCTCGTTGGCTGAACTTGACCAGCCCGAGCCGCTCTGACCGGAGCCGGAGACTTGCCAAAATCTCTCGCCGGTGCCACTCCAAAGGCCTCGCAGAGGTTCACTTGAGTTGTCTACACTGTCTTTGGTCAGCGGTTTCCTAGTCACCGGATAGTCTTCTTTGATGGTGTCGTTGACAGCAGGTACTTTAGTTATTACGACCGTGGTCGCGGGAGTTGTTGCGGGCGCTGGGATGGTTGTTAACTGCTTTGTTTTGTGCAAGGCCAGGCACTGCGCTGCCGGCGGCCATGCAAGAGCGCAGCACACAACTGCTAGCAGCAGGTTGTTGACGCCCATAGCCTGAACGAGACGAATGAAAAGGAGAGAAAGTAATGTGGGCTGCAGTGAATTCTACGAACGTACCAGAGATAATGCAGAGATGAAAAGGGAAAGGCTGATGTTAGAGAGCCGCAAAAATGGTCGTTTCGGTGGCATAGACAGAGAGCTAGGGCATCGGGAAAATTCGCAATATGACCTACGTTCTAGAACACAAGAGAAAACACAAGATGCAGCATATCTTTGCTTGTCGTTGTTGCCGTACGCACACTTCATGCAGTGACGCTAGCGCGAAAAACCCAGCCATTAGCGCAACAAGTTAACAGCAGCGTTTCACTAAAATGGCACATCCAGCTAAGGCCTAAAAGCGATCATCTTAATTGTGCCACGGCAGAGTTCCAGGAAAAATTTCAATTTGATGTACTTGCAGCTACACAACGGGTTACTCTGCTGCCGCAGTACATTACTTTTCCCGCAGTTAAACAATAAACACTGACCTAAGTGCGTCATATTAACTGCTAACTCTTCCTATCTGACGATGCCTTGCTAGCCATAAGCACTGGGCCTTCCTAGCAGCCCATGCGCTACAAACGTTCACTCACGGTGCCGTCTCCAAGCGCTCTCCTTGTCGAATGGCGAAGTTCGACAGAAAGCTGTAGCTTTTATACGTATCAAACATCACGAGAGAGTAGGAAGGATACCAGAGGCCGCTGTGTTCGCAAGAAGAAAACGAAATTTATCTTTAAAAATAAGGTGCACTCTTGCGAGGTGAAAATTAAGATGCGTATTGATGGCCTAAAGGAAACAGAGCGTATACGTCACGGATACATGACTTGGCTAGAAACTATGCTATCGCGGTATACGGCGTGTGCATGAGTGAATTGATTTGGCTGACTTATATTTCTCGGAGGGTTTGTCACGACAAGATAGCTGAAAGGACGAACACTTGAACTGCTTTTTTTTTTTTGCTTTTGCGAGCGTTTATTATCTCATCAATTCACAGAGAAACGCGCCCGTCTTAACAAACATGCAAAGCGCATTACATTCTGTATCGTATGATCACAGGCACAGATATCTCAGCTGAAAGATAATTCGTGAAGCTTTTAGCAACGATCATATAGACACCGCTTTCTTTATTTGATAAGCTTTAAGCGCTAGTTGGAGCTTACTGATGTAGTGCTACTAACATCTGGGGTTTTACGCCTCAAAACCAATATATGATTATCAGAGACGCCGCAGTGGAGATCTCCGGAGTCTTTGAGCATCCGGTGATCTTTAACGTGCACTGACATCGCACAGCACACGGGCCTCTTGCATTTCGCCTCCATCCGGTGTAGTACTGAAAGATACTGCTGTATGTATATACGTTAACGCGACTTTTGTAATGTTGTCAGCAGCCTCCAGGCTATAGAACCGCTTGAAAAGATTTATATTTTCACCAGACGTGCTATTTATGGTATACATAATGGCACTAAATAGTATACATCGTAGTAGATTAAAGGGCACCTAAATCATCTCTGGTATTTTTTTAACCGTTCAAGTAAACACTTGCATCGAGTGCAGAATGCCGTCACGACCAACAATGCCAAACGAGGCAGCGCTTCGAGCTGCAGGCACTCCACAAAATACAAAAACAATCCCGTGCTCCTCTCTGGGCCTTTCGGTTTCCCCTGCGTTGGCCCTGAAGTCAGCACCCGCACCTCGTCATGTCACTACCACCAAGCACCTGTTTATCCGCAGAAGATATGCGCATGCTCCCGGCTCGGCGAGGAGGAGAGATGAACGGAGCGTAGAGAAGGTAAGAACGAGACGAGCGAGGACCGTGTTTCGATAATCAAACACACATGTAACGCCGCCATTACGGCACCATTTCGACAAAGCTCACGGCTACGTGTTCGTTGTAGACTCGTGGACAGCTGCAACGCCACAACTAAATTTCGACCTATGGGTGGTTCAAGGGCCCTTTAAAACAAGTCTGCTATCGCACACTAAGCCAGTGCCTTTTAGAAAACAAAATCATATAGGCACATGAGCACTTGCATTCCTGACGTCACGCGTGAACAGTGATGTCACGCGGTAGGCCACTTTCTAGAGAAAAATATATAACGTGGCCCGCATTCGCCATTGAAATGTTTATGAATCAATACTGGGATGGTGTCGACAAGCATTGATGGGCTTCGCTAAAAGGGTCCGTGACACATCAATAAAGTTATTCATAGCATACCATACTAAAATCGAAACCTCGAGATGTTTCGTGTCGTTTGATTGCCCTGTATACGTGGGCACTTGTGGCCGATTATTACAGTCGAATGTTACCTTTAAGATAAGTTGCTGGCACCCGGCGAGTTCTGTTGTTCCTCCTTACCCCTCTCGCCCTGTTGTCGGGCTGCTGTCAAGGTACTTCTGGCCAACACTACTAGACTCTCTCAAGGTATTCTGGCCAAAGTTACTAGAACGCTGCTCTAGAGGTAGGTCTGACCAACATTACTAGAACGCGCGCCCACTGGTGCGGGCTCGTGTTCTTCTGCCTCTGATGTGCGAAATGCCGCGGAATTCTAGAAGTTGTATCCGGCTATAGTGAAGTTGGTTCTGGCTGCTTAAGCCAGGAATGCTTCTTCTCTTTCCTGACGGGACACACGCTTAACAGGCTTAACATACCGAAGCACCCACATCGTCCCATTCTTTACCGCGCGTGGGGCCCCGATTTAAAACTGCGCTTTTTCAACGACACAAAAGCTTCAGTGCACGTGGTCTTAGCTAGAGTCACTGGAAAAGAGTCACCGCAAAGGTAGGCTGCACGCGGGCAACATTGGGCGGCGGCTGCCATTTCCCTTCCGGACTGTCCGGCGCGTTGGTAGCGTGTGTTGAGAAGTGACCGATCTTTTCGCCTCGATGCCGTGTTACGCTCGGCATAACTGCAATATATGTGTGTGTGTTTCTTCAAAAGGATATCAGAAGTGATTTCGACTCATCGACAGTCATGAATCGACTGCGCGGTAAGCGGTGTAGCTAATGAAACGTGCGGCGAATGTTGCCATGTGCTCGCGAACTCTCTTCGTGGCTTCATCGGTCTCTTTTTGTTTCACGGCCGGGTGTGTTCACAAGGTCCGGAGCTGTAGACATAGTTGCATTAGCGTAATGACCGTGCGAGATGCCATTTACTTCGACGCTTGGTGAATGTTGACTGTCAGCGCTAGCTTTGCAGTCGGTGTTCAGGTTCACTTCATAGCGCATTCGAGAACATTATCGAACATCGAGAACATTCAGCATTGCGTCCTTCGACTGATCGCTGACGCATACCTTACTTGCGCGCCATGCTTGCTGTTCAGCTGGGTGTTATCTGTAATAGAAGTCGTGTGTGTACAAAAAGTGGAAGTTGTGCGTGAAGTATTTGTCTCGGTTCGGAACGCCAGCAGCCGAACCTACGGGCGAATTGGCGTGCGGTAGGTCAGGTGCATCTTATTTTGCGAATATGTTGCCATTTCCTAACAGATACGTAGAAAATAGGCCATCAAAAATTATTGACGTCACTACTCAGTTGTTTCATTTCCTATTTTTTGTCTCCTTAATATTCCTGACGTTGCATTGCATTTGCAAATATTTTGCTGTGTTCCGACGAACAGACTTTTCTTTTTCACGTCGCCAGCGCCTCAACGGCTGGGGTTCGGTTTCTGCACTGCTTTTAATTTCAACTTTTTTTTTGCGTAATGCACTCTTGTTAAAACTTCCTCGGTGCACTCCTTTATGTTATTTTGATCATAAATAGTACATCCCGAAAATTTCTAACGCGCATGCTACTGCAACACAGTATGTATATAGATCTAGGGATCGCATGAAATCGATTCCCTCAATGCGTGGGAGGATAAGCCGCTTTCTTTCTTTTTTTTTTTTTTGCTGTGACCATTTCTCACCCACTAAACAGTATTGTACGGGTACGCTCGGCGCAATGCAGCATTAGCAACTTTTTTTTTTTGAAAAAATAAAATACGCTTAATAACATTGCCTTATACCAAGTTTATCAACAGAGTTCCACGCTTCAGTTTCGCGCAGTGGCAGATGATCATGCGACAATTGCCTTCAAGGTATACAGTAAACAGTTATTATTTTAATAAGTCTTCGATCTTGCTCTCGTGCGTGACACGCTTATAACTCGAAATGCATGCAAAATCTGTTCAACAGATCGAGATATAAACAGCCGAGCAAATAGAAAGGTACGTAGTATGTAGTTTTCAATATCGCTGAACATACCGGACCGAAAAGATGAAGTATCCTGTTGCATGAGAGCTTTCCAGCAAAGTTTGTGTAGTTCACTGCAGGACGGAGTGTTCTTTGATGGGGGCGAATTCATTCCGCGGCCAACTATGCAGCCACGTACAACGACACTCTTTGACATTAATGTTTCCCACACGGAATGCAAAAATATACGAAATTCCCTGAGTAGCTCACCAGCAACGTTCGGTTACTGGTGAGTTATTCTCTGGCATCTGCATGACGCGTTTAAAAAGCGACGAAGTACTTCTAGGGACCGTGGTACTGCTAAATGTCCGGCCGCGCTCTGCATTCAACGCGCCTGCATCCAAAGCGCTTGGAAGGGATATGGCCGCGAGAGGTCACGTGATGCGAGTAAGCCAATCGCGTCGGCGGCGGCGCGCGGAAAACAGATGCGATACTCTGACATTTTTCTAGTGACTCTAGTCTTAGCCGCTTCCCCGCCGGGGGTGTTAGTATTTTATTAGATGCGAAGTATCTTAAGGTGGAGCTCAATCCGGTGGTGGTGGTGGTGGTGTGCGGCGTGACCACCCTTACTGCGCATGCGCATACCCTCTCCACACACCTCATCTCCACTCACCCTCTCCACTTTCCCTCTCCCCTTCCCCTCTCCACTTTATCTCTCCCCATCCCCCTCTCCCATACCCCTCTCCCCTCCCCCTTTCCACTCTTCCTCTGAAACGCGGGCTAGACACGCCGAAATTCTCTCCTGCGCAACGCCGCGATGAGCTCGAGCGCATGCGCGTCCCCTCCCCTTCTCTCTCCTCTCCTACGCTGCCCCCCTCTCGCCCGCCTGTCGACCGCGTTCCCCGCTCGCCCTGTGAGAATTAACGGCCAGGCTAGATGGAAGATACGACGCGCGTAGCGTCCCTCTTCGCGTTCCACGACGCGAGGTCGGTAGCATGCCCAACAAACGCCAACGGAACGCGATCGTGCAAGTGCTCCGGCTTCGCATCGCCTCATGGTCCCCTTTAGCGGGAGATGGTGTAATTTTTGCTTCAGGCGGCCATTTTGAAATGACACAGAAGTTGACCCAAATAACGACGATGACATTAATTATACGATGCGTTAGAGCATTTACGATTCAGTTTCGGGATTACTAGACTCAAAGCTACAAGTTGCAGTAAAAAGGTCAAAACAAAAATTTTGCGTTCAGGGGTCCTTTAATATGTCACTGCAGATATCCGGAAACTAAATGCAAGAACAGTTCGACAACAGCGAACTGATATTTATATATAGCGTTTTATGTAGTGCGCACGGCAGCTATCGCATCACACGTAAACTTTAGCGACAGAAGACATCGCAGCTGAAGGCGACGAAGGCACTGCTGGAGCTTTTAAGAGAGACGAACTTAGACAAGCGGCTGTGATAGAAATGTCGCATGCCACGCAAGAGTGACCAAGTGTGACTGACTGTGTGTGTGCTCTGTCGTATGCTATCTTTCTCTCTCTCTTTCCTCTCCATCTTTAAATTTCCCCCACCCTGTTCCCATGTGTAGGGTAGCAAACCAGTTTTGCTAAACTGATTAACCTCCCTGCCTTTCCTTCTCTAATATTTCCTCTCTTAGCGACAGAGCGGCATGCTGTGTAGTCTGCAAGTCCAATTCGGATCTCATTCTGCTGCAGTTAAAGGGACCCTAAAACGGTTTTTTGAAGTTTTGTCGGCATTTAGGCAACAGCATCCCTAAATCATTCGCACCAGAAATTAAGCGACGCACCGTGTACCAAGGCCACTTGGACAATTATATCTATACCTTACTCCTCACCATGGAGGAAGGAATACTAAGGAGAGGCCCTATCGTATTTCAATGCATTGCGAAAAGTGTGGCGGAAGTGACGTCAGATTTATGGGGCAAAAAAACCGGTATGGGGCAAACAAAACAGCAGACGCCCCGCGGCGTGCTCTCCGCGGTGATTAGCTTCTGCGCAGATTTGTAGTCCCGGCGTAAACTTAGCGCATATTGTGCGGTTCGCACGCAGTAAAATGTCGCAAGCAGACGTTTACCAGGCTGTTCGTGCGTGGCAGGCCCGAGCGCTGCGTGCTGAAATTCTTCGTGGAGCGTTTTTGTGCAACAGTACAGAATACCGGTACGTGCCGTGATCAAAAACGTTCAGCGCCTAGCAGTGACTTACGCGTTCTGCTGGGCGTTGGGCCTTCCCTTTCTCGTAGCCCGATTTCCCGATCTGTTGCCGCATTAGCGGTTCTTTGTTCGTGTATATGGAGTGAGCGTAGTAGCTATTCGGCGCAACGCCAACCTATAGTTGACGTAACTTCACGTCGAAAAGAGGACACCGCTGTATTCTATACGCGATCGTGCACGTAAAGTTTGTAATTCCAGTACGCACACAACAACAAGCACGCGGCGAGCGCACACCGCACAATACACACATCACGTAGTCCGATAACAACAACATCAGTTTATTGCCCTTTCGTTGAACGACATAGCCTCTAAAAACGTACGATGCCTTCGGCGCATGTTATGTACGGCGCGTCAGACGCCAAAAACAAAAGTTCACGTGTGTTCTGAGTTGACACAATGAGTAAGAAGCAACAGAGCGCACATCCGAGAGCTTCGCATGCAAATACCATGCATTAGTGATCAGCAATGAAGCGAACGTGTACGTACACATGAAAAGTGACACCCGGTACCGTCCGCAGTGCACGCGATTTGCACCGGGTGTACGCAACAGCTGGGCATTGCGTAGCTTTCCTAAAGAACACACACAAGGAGCAGCATGCGTGAATCGACTGCGCCGCGGCGCCGCTGGCCTGGCACGGCGAAAAAAAAAAAGGGTTCGAATCGCGCATGCGCTTGCAAACGACACGACGGAAATCGCGAAATGTTTCGAGGCTCCTTCGCTAGGAGGCGATGCGGGTGTTTGCGATGTGGAGGCTTCACGAATGTGACGTCAGGGCCTCTCCTTATACACAATTTTATTTTCGGTTCACGGGCGCCGCCATCTTGGACTGATAAGCGATTGTTCTGCCTGTTTTCTATGTCGTAATGTGAAATCATCATGGTCATAAAACGTTGAATGTACCTGCCCAAGTGTTTTCGTGCATGCAAGTTCACCGTAGCACTGTTTGTTTATTTGATACGTATACAAAACTGCAACGTTATCAGTCCAAGATGGCGGCGCTTGAGCGCGTCCGGAAAATGGTGTATTTTTCCTTCCTCCATGCTCCTCACCACTGCCTTGCACCCTCAACTCACAGACACGCTGGCATCGCCGGCGATCGCAGCGCTCTCATGAGCGCACTCGACGGTTTGAGCTTCGCCAGATGCCTCACAAACATTGCACGATGTCGCAGCTTTACAAGTCACCAATTGTAGCTATATGTGGTACACAAGACGGCTAGGGCAATTCATTTTGTCCAAGAAAAGAAACCTCGAAATAAACACTGTCGCTCAGCCCACGTCAACACGGAGCACGCTGTAACACAGGCAGACGACTCTCGTTGCCCACAGGAGGTTTAGCGACGTGGACTTGACATATCCAATCAGATCAGCCGCCTGCGTGCCGTCGCGCTTCCAATAACGACGTGGACTGGAAGTGGGCGGTTTGAAAACGCGTTTGGCTGAGCCGCTGTGATCGCGTGGCGAATTACAAGTTTTAGAAGATCACAGCGGTGGCGAATTACAAATCACAAGGTGGCGAAATTACACAGTTTACGCACATAGCTTAAATCGATCTGTAAATGATCCTTAGTACTTACTATACCGGCCCAATGTGTTCTTACAAAATCGTCAAAACCGTTTCAGGGTCCCTTTAAGAGGGAAGCTTTATTTGACAGATCTTTTATTGCATGTTCAAACGGTCTAACAGGCGCGCTTACTTTACCACGTAGATTAATTTACGAGTCTCACTATTGCCGCGAGTCTTATATTTCATGAGTTGAAGCTTCACCCACAAAGACTGTGGGCAACGCGCTGCGCAGGCCTCGCCGTGATGTGTAGGAAGCTTCGCGATTGTTTTGGAACAATCTGTTAAGATTGCGCGCCGCACGAGAATGTTCCAGCTTTGTCGAGAGATAACGCCGCCAACAGCGATATCGCTGGAAAGTTCGATGGCGCCTGTATAAAAGCCGACGCGCTTGACTGCTTGTCAGTTGATCGACGGTCGACGTTCTGTTCGCCGCTATCAGTGAATACAGTGTGTATTGCTGTAAATTACCTTTCCGTTTCTCGGCCACAAGTTCGGCCAAATAAACAGTTTCATCTCGGACGTGCTGACTGCTGTCTTCGTCGACGTCACGACCACGTGACATCTGGTGGAGGTGCTGCTTCATGATCCGGACGCCACCGCGGAGCGCTGACCCAAGCCCAAGCCGCCAAGAAGACGACTCTAAGGACAACACGGATCCTCGAACCAGCCGCCGGCAGAAGGGACTACAACCAGAGTACGGACTCCTTCCCGAAAACGCCAGGCAGCCGAAGACCGTCACATCGACCGCCGAGACGATGACAGCCCGCCTGCCACCTACAACGGTCGTGATGCAGCCACCCAGGGAGCCGCCTACGTTCCGTGGTTCGCCATGTGAAGACCCCGAGACCTGGCTCGAGACCTTCGAAAGGGTCTCAACATTTAATAACTGGAAATGCGAGGACAAGCTGCGCCACGTATACTTCTACCTAAAAGACGCCGCGAGGACGTGGTTCGAGAACCGAGAATCCGCCTTACAAACATGGGATCTCTTTCGGACGACGTTCCTAAGCACGTTCACGAGCGTGGTCCGCAAGGAACGGGCCGCGGCTATGCTGGAGACCCGTGTGCAGCTGCCCAACGAAAATATTGCCATCTACACGGAGGAGATGAACCGCCTGTTTCGAAACGCCGACCCAAGTATGCCCGAAGAGAAGAAAGTGAGGTTCCTCATGCGGGGTGTCAAACAGGAACTCTTCGCCGGATTGATAAGGAACCTGCCGAAGACGGTCGCTGAATTTGCATCGGAGGCTTCCACGATCGAGAAAACGCTTGAGATGCGAACGCGGCAATACAACCGCAGCTTCTCGGCTACAAGCTACGCCGACGTTCAAGCCCTAGGACCCGCCGACCTGCGTGAGACGATTCGAGCAATCGTGCAAGAGGAGTTGCGAAAAATTCTACCTTCGTCGCAACCTCAAGTAGAGTCCATCGCCGACGTCGTGCGCCAGGAGATCCAGCATTCACTCGGCGCGCCTCAGCTAGCAGAGCCGCAGCCGCAAGCTATTAGCTATGCTGCTGCAGCCCGCCGTCATGCTCCTCCTCCACGCCCCCGCCAAGACGCCACACCGCCGCAGTACCGTCGCCAGACGCCGCCGCCGCCACCGACGCCCTACCGACTACCTGTCGGCCAGCGCACACCCCGAGGAAGACCGATGTCTGGCGTGCCCCCGACAACCGCCCGCTCTGCTACCACTGCGGAGAGGCCGGCCACACGTACCGCCGCTGCCAGTACCGACAGATGGGACTACGCGGATTCGCCATCAACGCGCCGCGCCCGCAGCCAGGCGAACGGCCGCGCGACATCGACGACTACCTCACCGGAACACAGTGGCAAGAACGACGACCTTCCCGCTCGCCGTCGCCCGGCCGCTACATGTCACCGCACCGCCGGCCGTACACTGGCCCAAACCGGGGCCGGTCGCCTAGCCCGAAATCCGGACAGCTGGAGGCCACCTGATAACGCCGATTGGTGTCTGCACGGCGAGAATCACCATCAATAAGCGGACTTATCCTGCGAGCTTTGTAATCCTACAAAATTGCTCTAGGGATGTGATACTTGGAATGGACTTCCTAAATGACCACGGCGCCGTCATCGACCTGAGGTCTGAGTCGATAACGCTAACCTCAGACAAAGCGCTCCCGCCCCACGCGACGCTAGGGAACCATGCATTGAACGTGATAGAAGAGCAGGTGACCGTTCCGCCGCGCTCCAGCGTCATTATTTCCGTCGGCACCGAAAAACCTGCGAACCTTGAAGGCGTCATCGAGGGCGATCAGCAACTACTCTTGAACCGTCAAATTTGCGTCGCAAGAGGTATAGCCGAACTGCGTGACGGTAAAGCAAAGGTAGTGCTGACAAATTTCAGCCACGAATATAGGCACCTCAACATTGGTACGACGGTCGCCTACATCGACGAATGTGTGACCGCCAGCAATGCTTTCGCCCTCTTCGATGCTGCCGAACCTGCTTCAACGAATCGAGGTCCCGAACCAGATTTCGACGTCAACCGGAGCCTTCCGAAGGTCAAGCAAGACCAGCTGAAAACCCTGCTCGTGCAATACAAGGACTGCTTCTCGTCGTCATCACGAATTCGACAAAGTCCGGTGGCGAAACACCGAATTATAACGGAGGAAAGTGCAAGGCCCCTCCGTCAGAGCCCCTACAGAGTTTCGACTCGAGAGCGCGACGCGATAAAGAAACAAGTCGACGAGATGCTACGCGACAACATCATCCAGCCGTCCAAGAGTCCGTGGGCGTCACCTGTGGTGTTAGTGAAGAAGAAGGACGGGACACTGCGCTTCTGCGTTGATTATCGGCGCCTGAACAAAATCACGAAGAAGGACGTGTACCCCCTCCCACGGATAGACGACACCCTGGATCGACTACACAACGCGACGTACTTTTCGTCGATGGACCTCAAGACCGGCTATTGGCAGATCGAAGTAGACAAAAGAGACCGAGAAAAGACTGCTTTTATAACACCCGACGGCCTCTTTGAGTTCAAGGTCATGCCTTTCGGTCTTTGCTCGGCACCTGCGACGTTCCAGCGCGTCATGGACACCGTGCTGGCCGGATTGAAGTGGCAGACGTGCCTTGTGTATTTGGACGACGTCGTCGTGTTTTCCTCGACCTTCGACGAGCATCTCCGGCGGCTTGAGGCAGTACTTCAAGCAATCAAGGCCTCTGGACTGACCCTGAAGCCAGAAAAGTGCCGATTCGCGTACAACGAGCTCTTGTTTCTGGGTCATGTGATCAGCAAGTCTGGAGTGTGCCCAGACCCGCGGAAAACAGCTGCCATCGCCGATTTTGCGCCTCCCACCGACAAGAAGGCCGTGCGCCGATTTCTCGGCTTATGCGCCTATTACAGACGCTTCGTCAAAAACTTTTCACGCATCGCCGAACCACTGACGCTTCTTACGAAGACTAACGTGGAATTCAGGTGGGAAACGGAGCAAGTGCAAGCATTTGAGGAACTTAAACGACGCCTGCAGACGCCACCCATACTTGCGCATTTCGACGATTGCGCCGATACGGAAATACACACCGACGCAAGCAGCGTAGGCCTCGGTGCCGTCCTTGTGCAAAAGACTGACTGGCTTGAAAGGGTAATCAGTTATGCTAGCCGGTCACTATCCAAGGCAGAAGCCAATTATTCCACTACAGAAAGAGAATGCCTTGCCATCATCTGGGCTACGTCAAAGTTTCGCCCCTACCTCTATGGCAGGCCCTTCAAAGTTGTCAGTGACCATCACGCCTTATGTTGGCTAGCTAACTTGAAAGACCCTTCAGGTCGTCTCGCACGATGGAGTCTGAGGCTTCAAGAATTCGACATTACCGTCGTGTACAAGTCCGGACGAAAACACTCTGACGCCGACTGCCTCTCTCGTGCCCCCGTCGACGCGCCGCCGCAAGACGACGACGATGACTGCTTCCTCGGAACTATAAGTGCCGACGACTTCGCCGAAAGGCAACGAGCCGACACGGAACTGAGGGGCCTTATGGAGTACCTGGAGTGCAAGACCGCCGTTGTTCCGAAGGTGTTCAAGCGAGGACTGCCGTCGTTTTTCTTACGGAACGGCGTTCTCCTGAAAAAGAACTTCTCGGCACTGCGAACGGACTACCTTCTTGTCGTGCCCTCATCATTGCGACCAGAAGTCGTCCAGGCCCTACACGACGACCCGACGGCTGGACACCTCGGTGTTTCCCGCACGCTCGCCAGAATACAGGAAAAATACTACTGGCCACGTCTTGCTGCCGACGTCACCCACTACGTCAAGACTTGCCGAGATTGCCAGCGACGGAAGACACCGCCGACTAAGCCAGCGGGACTTCTGCAGCCAATCGAACCACCGCACCGGCCGTTCCAGCAAATCGGGATGGACCTACTGGGGCCGTTCCCGACGTCGACTTCCGGCAACAAGTGGATCGTCGTAGCGACTGACTACCTCACCCGCTACGCCGAGACAAAGGCCTTGCCCAAAGGCAGTGCCGCTGAGGTAGCCAAGTTCTTCGTAGAGAACATCGTCTTGCGTCATGGCGCCCCAGAGGTCCTTATCACAGACAGAGGTACCGCCTTTACTGCGGACCTAACTCAGGCGATCTTGAAGTACAGCGAGACGAGCCACCGCCGCACTACCACCCGCAGACAAATGGCCTCACCGAGCGTCTAAATAAGACCATCGCCGACATGCTCGCCATGTACGTCGACGTTGAGCACAAGACGTGGGACGCCGTCCTTCCGTACGTGACCTTCGCTTACAACACGGCCGTCCAAGAAACGACGCAGATGACGCCGTACAAGTTGGTCTACGGAAGGAGCCCGGCGACGACGCTCGACGCCATGCTACCCAATGTCACCGACGAAGAAAATGTCGACGCCGCCGCTTACTTACAACGTGCCGAAGAAGCTCGACAGCTGTCCCGCCTGCGCATCAAGACCCAGCAGCACACCGACAGCCGTCGCTACAATCTTCGACGACGCTTCGTCGAGTACCAGCCCGGCGACCGTGTCTGGGTCTGGACGCCAATACGACGACGCGGACTGAGCGAGAAGCTTCTTCGACGATACTTCGGACCGTACAGGGTACTTCGACGTCTCGGCGCACTCGACTACGAGGTTGTCCCCGACGGCATCACGAACTCTCAGAGGCGCCGAGCTCGACCCGAGGTCGTGCATGTGGTGCGCCTTAAACCGTACTATGCTCGTTAGCGCATCTGAGGACTCTAATGTTTGCTTTCTTTATTAGTTTTCTTTAGTATTGCATGTGTTCATGTTCTGTTTTTAAGCATCGGGACGATGCTTTTTCAGAGGGGGGCATTGCCGCGAGTCTTATATTTCATGAGTTGAAGCTTCACCCACAAAGACTGTGGGCAACGCGCTGCGCAGGCCTCGCCGTGATGTGTAGGAAGCTTCGCGATTGTTTTGGAACAATCTGTTAAGATTGCGCGCCGCACGAGAATGTTCCAGCTTTGTCGAGAGATAACGCCGCCAACAGCGATATCGCTGGAAAGTTCGATGGCGCCTGTATAAAAGCCGACGCGCTTGACTGCTTGTCAGTTGATCGACGGTCGACGTTCTGTTCGCCTCTATCAGTGAATACAGTGTGTATTGCTGTAAATTACCTTTCCGTTTCTCGGCCACAAGTTCGGCCAAATAAACAGTTTCATCTCGGACGTGCTGACTGCTGTCTTCGTCGACGTCACGACCACGTGACACTATAGACTTCCTGTACTATGCGGGAATATATTACCTCGTGTATTTTCCACTGCTGTGTCATAAGTGGTCCACCTAAAAAAAAAAAAGAAATCGCACGAGTTTAGATTTGCAACGTTAAAAACAAAGAAAGATCATGCGCGTAAGACGGGTGCTTGTGAAATCAAAATTGCAGCGTAGACAAGGCAGCGCACTTTCGCTGTAAGTGCCTCATTAGCAGAGGCACAGCCTGTAATTTTCTGAAAACTTGGGGGGGGGGGGGGGAGTGGCTTGGCTGAATCCCCCAACCCCTTTACGCCAATGCTCATTAGCTTTTAAATTCGTGGTATCTCGACATTTATTGGAGACATGTAGACAAAGACGAAAAAATACGGCTTCACAAATCATGTGAGCTTATCAATGAGAATTTCGATACAGAGACCTTATCGAATGTATGGATGGCACGTAAGCGTGGTTTATCAGATTACTTGAAGGAGCAGCCTTATCACATTGCTTATGCAGAATGCTTTTCACGTTGCCGATTTCGTCTCGTTTTAACGAACGCAACCAAGAAAATACCGCGACTTCACTGTTGACGTTCAGGACTTCATTGAACGTTTCGCTTCGCTCAAGATTTTATCATATGACGCAATAGTTATTACGAAACGTTAAATTCTGTATCACAGAAGATGACAGTAAATTCCGCGACGGTTACCAACCGCTGCTCAATTGTCTTAAAAGCGTTTCAAGAAACATTGTACTTATCTGCATTTGTCATGAAGGGCCGGGTAACGCGTATACAGAAGCCTGTCATCTTCATGTTAAATATAGCTCAAGTATCAGGTTTTTCTTTTCCTTTTTCTTTTTGCAAAATAAAATCGCGATTTGAAAACAAACTGCGTACGTTCTTTAGCACTCATAGCGCTCGGGCACGTTTACGAATTATTTTTATAAACCGCGCCCACTAGCCTCCGTATCCCGCAGATATTTTGAATGTTTTCGGGCGAACGGAAAAGGCCAGCGTCGTTTACGAATTGCACTTATGCAAAGTGGCGCAGCCAGGGGGCGGTTTTGGGGTTAAAACCCCTCGAAATTTTTACATTTTGTATGTGTATATATACGCGCACACGTACCAACACACTGAGGAGAGCTTATGTCCTGTATTTTTTTTTCGTTTGTGTCTGTGTTCACTAAGTGCACTTTTGAAGATGTACCAACACACGCACGAGGGTATATGAAAGGGAATCGGACACCCCTCCCCCCCTCCACACACACACAAAGAACGTCAGGCCTGCGCAGAAAGCGCAGCATAGTCATAGCGAAAGCTGGAAGAGCGGCCTTTTTAGAGCCCGTTGTAAACACTGCTAGGGCTACTAATACAAGTACATTACAAGGCGCCCACTACGCCATAATTCATAATTTTTGACGAGTTGGGAAGCACCCACTACGCCATTATTCATTCTGCGGAGAAGTGAGGTACCCGCTACACATCTGAAAGGCATTATGTGCACATTGTTGATGCGGTGGCTGATGACAATGAAGAATTATGGCTGAGCCCGTTGTAATGGGTTGAAAGCTTTAAACGACCCACTAGTTACATAATTCGCATTGTGTGATGCGCGGTCGTTATTGCACTCTCCTACAATGTCATGTTACATTCGTTAACGTGAGACATCTGCCTTTTGTTTATGATGTGGCATATGACGATGAAGAATTATAGCTGAGCATTTTGTAATGGGTTGAAAGCATTCAACAACCCACTCGTTACGCTATTCGCATTGTCTAACGCCTGGTTCCATAATTCGCATTATGTAACGCCTGGTTGTTATTTTACTCTTCTACCACGCTATATTACATTTGTTAACGTCGTTCATTCCCGACATGAAACCTGTGTAGGATCTTTTTGCGGAGGAGTTTCGAGCACCGGCGTGGCTCTTATAGCATACGTTATGTCGTGCCACCCAAAAGCTATTCTATGCCTGTTGGCATGCTCTTACTAATGGGTATGCACAGTTTATGGAAAACTCGCATGTTAGACAGGCATGCGGAACCCAGGGTATCATCGCGGTTGCATTTCATTCGAATGGCTCTTCAGCTAAAAGACTTTTATCAACAATTAGAGTTTCAACCGGACTGGTATCCACCCTTCATGAAATGTACTGCTTTAGTACCCTTTTAGGACACAGAGTTATTTTATACTTATTTCTGTCTAAAGCTTGTCGTACGCTTGTAGAGGCCGCCTTGAGTATTTCGTTTGCTATGTATGATAATCACGCACATTCGTAATAAATGCCATGAAATAGAAAAAGGCACCGGCATGGCTCTGTGGTAGAATACTGGGCTCCCACGGTGGAAGGGGGGGGGGGAGCCCAGTATTCTACCACAGAGTTATTTTTATTTAGTTATTTCGCACGATAGTGATTACGGACGCCGGCGGCGGCGGACAACTGCGGCGCCAAAAACGGCCGTTGTTGTGATCTCATAACCCCGTCCGTAACCGCTATCGCACGAAATAAGGAACCCATGATACCATCGTACGCATGCGGAGCCCATGGTACCATCGCGGTTGCATTTCATTGAAATGGCTCTTCGGCTAAAAGACTTTTATCAAAAATGACAGTTTCAACCGGACTGGTATATATCCCCTCTTCATGAAATGTACTGTTTTAATACCCTTTTAGGACTTCTGTGTAACGCTTGTACGCTGGTAGAGGCCGCCTTAAGTATTTTGAATTGAGTTGAGTTTATTCACAACAAGGTTGCGAGGATGACCAGGCAAAAAAGCTACATTGAGCAACTTGAGGGGAACCTGGCCACCTCTTACACTGGGCAGCTTCATAGCGTTCAAACAGAAACACATGGTATACATAATGCATGAACTAACTAAAACAGTAAAAACAGTGAACATCCACGGTCAGAATAAATAAACAAGGCTATTGTGGAAACATTTGAAAAAAGAGGGGAAGGAAATGGGCGAAGTGTTGTTCGCTATGTATGCTAATTGCGCACATTTGTAATAAATACCATGAAAGAGAAAAAAAAACAGCGTGGCTCTGTGGTAGCAGGCTCGACTGGCAGGCAGAGGACCCGGGTTCAAATCCCATTCGATCCCGGGTATTTTTTCTCATTTTATTTTTTCATGTCTATCGGTTATGCCACCGACGGCAACGGCGACGCCGTTCAACGAAGGAACGGGCGCCTAACAGCTGCGCTCTGAAAGAAAGGAAGCCCCGCCACGGTGGTCTATACCCCGTTTCATACATCAGGTGCAACGCTACGGAAGCTAGCGAGACTTCTTGCTGTAGATGCGTTCGCACTAAGAAATAGTACAGTGAATTTACCACCCGTAATGTGTTTTTTTTTTCGTTCACGGGCTGTGTAATAAAAGAAGGTGATTTGTGTCCAAGAAATAAACGAAGCCCGTTATTTACACTGTTGTCGATAGTTTGTTCTGGATCGCTCAGCGTCTATTTCTTTTTTTGTGGCATGGCCTCCACGATTAGCACTGGCAGCGCGCAGCCGGAACTGATCGCGGAGGCCAAGCAGAAGACACGTGGATTTACACATTTTGCTGGCCGAACTTCTTGCATAGCTTCCACAGCGTTGCACCTGATGTGTGAAACGGAGTGTAGTGGTTATGGCGCTCGGCTGCTGACCCGAAGGTCGCGGGATCGAATCCCGGCCGCGGCGGCTGCATTTTCGATGGAGGCGAAAATGTTTGAGGCCCGTGTACTTAGATTTAGGTGCACGTTAAAGAACCCCAGGTGGTCGAAATTTTCGGAGACCTCCACTACGGCGTCTCTCATAATCGTAGCGTGGTTTTGGGACTTTAAACCCCATATATTATTATTATTAATAAAAGAAAGGAACAACGGAAGGAAGAAAGCGAAAAATAGAGAAGCCATGAAAGACGCCCAGTTCCGCACTTCCTTCGGGCTTTGCACCACTATATAGTGCGAAGCTGCCTTCTTTTTTTTTCCTTTTGTATTTTCTTTTTCGTTTGCTTAGCGAAAAGGAGTGGCCAATGCCGACATATATGTAGTACCAACCCGCCCTGTACATCACTCCAATAAAAAAAAAAAAGAAGTGACATTGCGTGTTCAAAGCGCTAACGATGGTTACGTACACCGGTAGCGCTCGTGAACTCTCCCCTATATCCAATCCTTGTTGGGAAAGGACTGCCGCACTGCAAGCGTGCTGCAACGTCAAACTCTGCTCACCGTAGGTGACCCTTGGCCACGGCAGTTGGCTAGGTATCCCCTCCGTATACAGTGATTACGATGCAGCCCCTATGACCATGCCGCCAGACGAGCTCCACAAAATCTACCGCAGACACGCAAAGATTACTGGTTGACCGTTCTGCCCATGAGCTGCTATCGCCCCACCCATCCAAGTCCTTCCTTCCTTTCCTTAACGATACCTCACACCTTCAGGTGCTCCCGCATCCCCACAGAAAATCAGCCGCGCCTGCTCCCAACGACGACCAGCATTCTTCATGCTTGGACACCGGTTTGGTACTGAGCATACGACGTGAGGCACGTTATATACCATGCGTTTTGAGCATGTCTAGACTACAGGTCACAACCTGGGCTGCGTTTCTATAGTCATACAGGACACGTAATTCAGTAGGATGTCAAACTCTTCAGGGAACTATAGTAAAACATCATCCACCAGAGTAATGGGTCTAGGCAGCTGGCTCACCGGTGATTGAAAGAGGCCGCGCACCCAAGTTGTAATTTAAATGATATCTTGGCTAGTTGCTCTGTCATGATACGTGTTCGTTTCCACCTTTCCCCTGGCTCGCTCCGCGCTGCACCGCATAGTGCTGGGTCCATGTTGGTTACAATTCGATGGTCGCCATTGGTCGAACGGTCGAAAAGCGACCGATTTCGGAGGAACCCGAACAAGACAGAAATTGAGAGGAAGGTGGACGCTTAAAGTGATGAGAAATCGTTTAACAGGGGATGTCGTTGGAGCCGACGTTTCCCACAAGCGCACTTGTGGACCAGCGGACGTAGTTGCTGTCCTGACTAAGACAAGTCCTCTTGTCGAAACGTCGCCTCCAGCGACATTCCCTGTTCAACGGTTTCTCATCGATTAGGTGAAGTCACTCAGCGGCCGCCTCTACCACTCCCCGACTGGAGCCCCAAAGCCGCCGAACCAACTGATCGGCGGCTCAGGTCGTAATACGCTGAAGTTTTAGGGTGAAAGCCTTAGATGCCGCATCAAACGCGAAATTTGACCGTCGGCGTCCCGCGTCGTCGGGGACGAGTGGCGCAAAATATCATGATCACGCGATGATGTCACCACAAGACGTCACAGATCGCCAAAATTTGTGACGTCACCATGACGTCACTGTTGACGTCATGTTGACGTCGTCACCTGATGACGTCATCTCATGACATCGTAGCTTGGTCAAAGGTGGTCCGATCACGGAGGCAGTGCAAAACCAGGTGACGTGTCTTCGATCTTGGAGGCAGTGCAAAATCACGCTAGGTGCACTAAGCTCTCGAAGGGTGGCAGGACAGGATCAACACATCGACTGAGAAGAAAAAGAAGATGGCTTCCGCCTTCGAGTCGGCTTAAGTGAACGCGTAAGGGACCTTGTGAGTTTTATTTACCGCGACTATGCGTGGTTGTGCGCGCATCGCCAAACGTGAGAAACGGACGTGAACGCGCGCAGTTGCGCTGTCGCGCGACGGGCAGGTCGTGCTCGCCGGTGTGAACATCGGTCACCGTCAGTATACCACCTCGGTCGTCAGTCGCGGCCATCTGTCAGTCAATGTCGGCAATGTCCCCTTAGCCTGAAGCGCGATCATGTGACCTTCTCGATATAGGCAAGAAGTTGTTCTTAGAGAAAGTTCATTTTATGTGTGTACTTTGAGCTTGCCGTGTCGCGTTAAGTGCTGCTTTACGTGTAAACTTATATCGTATCCCTGTAACTGACCTTCCTGTCAACTTTAGTGTTTTGATGTGACTGGATTATGTGTAGCCTTATCAACATATTTCGTGCCTGTATGATTTCATTTTATGTGCACTGTAATTTTGTGTGACTAGACTGTATTTTGCGCCGCTTTTTATGTTCTTGTCTGAGTTAACTTCGAGCTAGTGTGATTTTTATGGCTTTACTGACGTATAAGAGTGGTGCTTAGGTTCGATTTTGTGTAGTATTTCTTTTCGTGGCCATTAGTCTAACTAATTATGTTATCTGTGAAAAGGAGTAGATGGCGCTATATAAAAGCACCAATATCTCCTGAACAACATATAAAAAAAAAGGTTGAGGAGAGGGTTAAAGCGCAGAAATGTGCTAGCGCAAGCACTATTTTACAATGGAATGGATGGAAGAACGTCAGACTAATATATCGTGTTCTTCAAATATGCACTCAAGTACTAATATCAAAACCTTGATAAGGTAAAGCCCCGTTTTTAAAAGCGATGGCAGTTTTGTAAATTACAGCGCCTTGCTCCAGTTCTGATACTGGATCACTGCAAGAGGAAGTGCGAGATATTCAAAGTTTTAAAAAAAGTAATTTCGACTGTTTGCCCACTTTCTGTGGCACATAGGTATTTGCCCTCGGACGACTTCTTTCTTTTTAATGGACTAGTGGTGAGTAGTGGAGATTGCCGAATTTCTCTGGCACATACCTACGTTAGGGGTTTGCGCGCCCACACGCAGGCACAGCCTATAGCCAAATACAGCTTTGCTGTTAAACTAGCAGATTCAGCATTACGTTTAAGCACTCACCTCAGGTGTGCACTTAACCGATAAAGGAGCCCCAATTGTGCTTCGTGCAATTTTCTTGACAGACAGTTAATGTTAAACTATAAAACGGCGCGGAAACAACTTGACAGACAGTTGGTTCGGCTTCCACACGGGTTCCTTTGCAGACTAGTCCGGTATTTACAGGTGAATCTGAGAAACACCAAACAATACTGCATCTTGTCCACACACCTCCCTTCCCCATTAAGCCGTAGACCTTAACTTCTCAGCATAGGCGTTTTTCCTACATTATCACGTATACATCATAATCGCGAACCGCGGTTGTACCTGTTACATATGATGGTGTAAAATGACGATAATAATTACAAGAAAGAGTCTTTGGAACACTCGGTGGTCGCAGTTGTTTAGACACCGTGCTCCACAGCCAGATTGACAACGACAGAATCACCAAAGCAGTGGCGTAGGCAGAAATTTATTTCCGTGGGGGCAAGTTCTTAAATCCGAAGTGGGGACCGCACAGGCAAGTGTGGTTAAGCGTCATTTTGTGATCTGTGCCACATGGCACAGAGCGCAAACCCGCGGCCCATATGGTACCTCGTGCCCATTTTGTGACGCCCCAATCCGTGATGGGACTGCCGCACAATTGTTGTGGACTTGCACGGGCCTATAATTGAGCCGTCTTTGCCACCTCCGTGCAACAGGCCTCACACATGACCAACCACCCGACCTCGACCGCTGGATCCATGGACGTTACCACTGTTCAGTTAGACTTTATACAAGAAGCAAATTTACATATGTATTTTTCATACCACGAATTACTATGCCTAAGGGCAGGCTTCCGAAAAAAAAAAAAAAAAAACGCCAGGCCTGCGCGGAAAGCGCAGCACAGTCACAGCGAAAGCTGGAAGAGCGCCATTTCTAGAGCCCGTTATAAACTCTCTTGTGGCTACTAATACAAGTACATTAGCAACGTACCCATTACGCCACGAATCATAATTCTTGGGAAGTTGGGAAGCACCCACCACGACATTATTGGTTATCCTGGGGAGAAGCGAGGTACCATCTCTAAGGCATTCTGTGCATTTTGTTGATGCGACGGTTGATGACAATGAATAATTATGGCTGAGCCCTTTATAATGGGTTGGAAGCTTTAAACGACCAACTAGTTACGTAATTCATATTGTGTGACGCCCGGTCGTTATTTAACTGTCCCACAACGCTTTATAACATACGTTAACCGCAGAAACGGAGAGCGAGAAAGAGAGAGAGAGAGAATTAACTTTATTGAGAGCCTGAGGAAATGGATCAGGAGAGCCTCATGGGCTTCCTTGCCAACCAATAGAAGTGCACTTGCGAGGAACCCACTGCGCTATAAATCATCATAATTTTTGTGAAGTAGGGAAGCAGCCACTATGCAATTTTTCGTCATTCTGCGGAGAACCGTGGTACTCGCTAAACACCTGTAAGGCATTGTGTGCACTTTGTTGATGCTGTGGCTGATGACGATGAAGAATTATCGCAGAGGCCTTTGTAATGGGTTGGAAGCATTCAACAACCGACTCGATGCGCCATTCGCATTATGTGACGCCCGGTTACAGAATTCACGTTTGTGTGACGCCTGGTTGTCATTTTACTCTTCTACCACACTACATCATACCCGTGCCACACGGGCACGGAAAATGACATTCGGTAGTGAAGGCATTCAGTTCCCGAATGACATTTTTTTCGGCGGAGCTGCTACACGTCCAAACTGAATGACATTTGACTTGATGATGTCGATCGCAGCATCTTCTGTAGTGAGCAATTGTTGAGTATTAATAAAAAAAATAAACATGCGTTTACAAGCTTCGTATACCTGTGAGAATAATTAAATGTAGAAATAGGCATATTACGCTGTCGTAAGCTTTTGTTCGTTGCTTTGTTTCACGACGTTGCAGCCGACCGTAACAACCTAAGCCAACGCTAGTCAGATCCACAGCGTAAAAAGAAAATGGCGCCTGTCGCATCCAAAATACAGCGTTTGAAGCGCTTGTTTAGGTGAACAGTGTAAATAAAAGACGTGAAAACTTTATTTTCAGCTGAATAGGATGTTTTGTATAATATAAGTTTATCGCACTTCGTCAGCTGTGCCGTCGAGAGTATGAATTTCTCAGTCGAATGGGTTCTGGCGATGGCATTAGGTGACGAATGGCATTGGGGCGAATGCCATTTCGTTCGTTCGTGTGGCACTGCGCGAATGGAAATAAATCTGAAGCCATTAGGAGGTAAATGCCATTTTTTGTGCCCGTGTGGCACGGGTATTACTTATGTTAATGTGGTTCCTTCCCGACATGAAGCCTGTATAGGGTCTTTTTGGTAGTACACTGGGCTCCCACGCAGAGGGCCCAGGTTCGAACCTCGTTCCATCCTGGAAATTTTTTTCTTATTTCCTTTTTAGGGGCGAAGCTCCTTATGCCGTGGGTCTGTCCATCCTCCGTTTGTTTGTTTGTTTGTTTGTTTGTTTGTTTGTTTGTTTGTTTGTTTGTTTGTTTGTTTGTTTGTTTGTTTGTTTGTGATAGCCACCTCTAGTTCGTGAGAAGCGCGCGTTCTGGTATGCAGTAGAAGAAGAAGACGACGTTGACGAGTGAGACTCTCGTGCGTGTTCGCCTGTGTGGTGTTCTTTCTTCTTTACTACGTCTCGTGTTTTCAATGACACCCGAAGAAAACATTTCAGAAGTAACGCGCAATGCTGAACGAATTTCAACGTCTAGATCAACATCGACTACACTCTAAAAAAAAAAAAGAGTCAAAAGAGGGTTATGGAACCGTGACTCTCTTCGGGTGTCCATCTGACCCCTTTTGGAAGGTACAGGCAGAGAAATTACACCATCTCCCGCTAAAGGGGACCATGAGGCGATGCGAAGCCGGAGCACTTGCACGATCGCGTTCCGTTGGCGTTCGTTGGGCATACTACCGACCTCGCGTCGTGGAACGCGAAGAGGGACGCTACGCGCGTCGTATCTTCCATCTAGCCTGGCCGTTAATTCTCACAGGGCGAGCGGGGAACGCGGTCGACAGGCGGGTGAGAGGGGAGCAGCGTAGGAGAGGAGAGAGAAGGGGAGGGGACGCGCATGCGCTCGAGCTCATCGCGGCGTTGCGCAGGAGAGGATTTCGGCATGTCTAGCCCGCGTTTCAGAGGAAGAGTGGAAAGGGGGAAGAGAGAGGGGAAGTGGAGAGGAGAAGTGGAAAGGGGGAGGAAGATGGAAAGTGGAGAGGGGGAGGGGAGAGTGAAAGTGGAGAGGGAAAGTGGAGAGGGGAGAGGAGAGGGAAAGTGGAGAGGGGTGTGGGGAGGGGAGTGGGTGAGTGGAGAGGGAAAGAGGAGAGGGAGAGGGGAGAGAGGAAGGGGAGAGGGTGAGTGGAGAGGGAAAGGGGAGAGGGGTAGATGACATGGGGAATGGTGAGGGGAGTGGAGAGGAGGTGTGTGGAGAGAGTATGCGCATGCGCAGTAAGGGTGGTCACGCCGCACACCACCACCACCATCACCACCACCACCACCACCGGATTGAGCTCGGCCTTAAGATACTTCGCATCTAAAAGAGTTCGCATTTGGGAAGGAGTCACTGGACCCTCCTGAAGCGCGTTTCTATTGGCTTCGGTATACGGAAGAGCCGCCGTATACGCCATACATATCGCGCGCTTGCCCTTTGGCGCCGTTGTGGCGCCTTGCTCGGCCACGCAGAGGGGGTTGGCGCCGGGGTGGCGCGCCGCTCTCCTCTCTCAGTCGTCTCAGTCAGTCTCAGTCTCCTGGTCCATTGGAATGCGTTGCGTGGTTGTGTTGGTTGCGCGTCTTCGGTGGTGTTGATGGTGCTGACGCCGGCTCCGTGCACGAAGTGACGCTTGGAGGACGGAATATTCATGGAGCTGCGGACACCGACAACGGGTGCCAGTTAACGGTGAGTGTACTGCTTTCGTAGGTACTAATTATAGAATTTTAGCTGGGCGTCTGCAGCAGCTCTGCGGAATCTGCCAGCCATTTCCAACAGTAGCCTGTGTCCGCGGGGCTGTTGCGGATGCCCAACTAAAGCTGTCAGTTAACGAGTTGCCACCGTTATGCGCGTTGCTGTACTAGCTCCCATAAAGCGAGCGATGCAAACAATGATCGAGGGTCATTTCTTGCTGATCGCACGTCGTGTTTGCACTACTGAAGGTGCAAGATGTCGTTTTGAGATGCACTTTAGTCTACTTCATAATAACATTCCCATCGACCTTGAGTGTGCAGCGTGCTTCCACGCGTGGGAACGTGAAAAAAAAAAGCCTGTGTACAGACCGCTCAGACGCACTATATGTAATGGTTTTTGTTGGCTTAAAGACGGTAGTTTGAGGTGCAGATATAGTACGGTGGCTTCCAGAACGTACGCGGTAGTCATTCAAGTTGGACACGCCTTGCCGGTAAAGTGAAAAAGCTCTAGATTTTCGACGGCGCGCGTTGTTGCGGCCGCCGGCGTGCACTCTTTTCCCTCGTTTCTGTTTGCTGTTTTCGTGGTTTGCATACAGCGATGACGTTGGGCGCTATAACAGAATCGAGTGAGTGTACGTGATTGTGGGAGTTATGTGCGCTAATTCTAGCATATGACATGTCTGATCTCGACGTAGACGGCGTACGCACGCGCTGGGTGTTGTTCGGGCCCTAGTACTCGCATCTGTTTATTTGAGTATTTAAGGATGGGTTACGTTTGTATAACATGCGGTCAATAACCGCTCACGGCATACCCCTGGCTGCCGGAGGATGTGCTTTGTTGTTTTGTTGTTAGCCTTTATTATGTCTGTGTAAACCACTTATTGTGTAGGTTTTGCAAACCTTACTGCAATTTCATTTTCTCATCATAATATCACGTTCTGCTTTTCAGATACCGTTTTTCATGGTGCTCACGCTGGACAGGAGCGACAACCTAGCAAGCCACAAGTCTGATGCCTCAAGCCGTCACCACTTTTTGATTTATTCTTAATCACAAGGAATAAATATGGAAACATGATGGCGATTTCTATTATTTATTTATTTTATTTTATTTATTTATTTGTGAAATACTGTCAGCCTTTCCCAGGCCATTACAGGGAGTGGGTCGAAAGGTACACATAGAAGTACAATGCACAATAAATCAAAGAAGACATTAATAACGACAACCAAAACAACAAACAATGCATAAACCTCGTAATCAGGAGAAGAAAAAGATTGTACAAAAAATACCGCTATGCTATAGTGTACAAAAATATTCTTCTACCCTTTCCACAAAGCTGTCTACGCTATTCATGCCAATAATTTTCTGGGGCAACGCGTTCCATATTTCAATGGAAGCCGGAAAGAATGAAAATTTGAGTGTGTCGCAGCGTGTGGCGTATTGCCTGATGTGCTTATCATGGCACATTCTACGGGAGTGACGATGCGGTGGTTTCAAGTGCTCGTGTTTATCTATGTTTAGGTGATCATTATAGAGCAAGAAAAGAAATTTCACCGCTGCCACCCGCCGCCGGCAGGCTAGTGTAGGAATTCCTGCGGCATTTCGAAGAGCAGTGACACTATCATAACGGGAATACTTTGAAAAAATAAAGCGTAGTGCCTTGTTTTGGATTCTTTCCAATCTATCTGTGAGGTATACCTGGTGGGGGTTCCAAACTATACTGCCATATTCAAGGATGGGGCGCACTAGAGTTTTATAGGCAGCTAACTTAACGGATGCAGGAGCCGCAGCCAATTGCCTTCGCAGAAACCCGAGTGTTTTAAATGCTTTTGTGCATGTGTTTTCAATATGAGCGTTCCATTTTAGATTACTTGTGATAGTTACACCCAAATATTTTATAGAGTCTGTTCGTGTTATATCAGAGCCCGCCATTTTATAATTGAATGTAACAGGTGATTTCTTATGGCTAATAGTCATACACTTTGTTTTGCTGACGTTTATTTCCATACCCCAGGTTACGCACCATTGAGCAATTTTATCTAGAGAAGCATCTAGAAGCTTCTGATCGTCAGTACCGCGCACACACGTGTACACAACCAAATCATCGGCAAATAAACGCACTTTCACGCCTTCTTCAACACAACTAACAACGTCATTGATATAAATAAGAAACAATAGCGGTCCTAATACTGACCCTTGAGGTACCCCCGAGTACGCCTCAAGTAAATCAGAGTTAGTATTATTAACAGTGACATACTGTGTACGATTGCACAGATAGGCAGTAATCCATTCTAATACTTTTGATTCAATACCAACAGACCTTAGTTTCTCAATTAATTTAAAATGCACTACGCGGTCATATGCTTTTGAAAAATCAATGAATATAGCGTCGATTTGGGACCTATCGTTAATTGCTGATGCGAAGTCATTAGTGATCTCTAAAACCTGCGTTACAGTAGACAATCCTTTTCTAAAGCCATGTTGCATTGGGCTCAAGAGATTATTTTGTTCTAAGTGGGTCATAATTTCTTTGTTAATTATGTGCTCAAGCAACTTACAACAGCAACTTGTTAGTGATATCGGCCGGTACTTATCTACCAGCGTCTTTTTCCCATCTTTGTGAATGGGGGTAACCTTTGCGCATAACCAGTCCGTGGGTAACGTTGCTGTACTAAGCGACTCAGTAAATATGATGTGCAGGTAGGGCGTTAGCTGCTGCGCATATCGTCTCAGAAACATATTGGATATGTTATCGGGACCGGGCGCTTTCTTGGTATCAATTTTTAAAAGAAGGTTCAAAATACCCGACTCTGTTATTAGAATTTCTGGCATAACAATAGTAGGCTCAGCCAAAGGCGTGCTTATCCTGGGTGAACGAGTGAATACGGATTGAAAATAATTATTAAACGTATTTGCTATGATACTTTCATTTGTTACCACTGAGCCACCAATTTCTAATTTACTTGCACGATCCTCTGGTTTAGATAGATACCTCCAAAACTTTTGAGGTTGGTTCTTCATAAAATTCACTAACGTATTTGAAAAGAAGTTATTTCTTGCAGTTCTGACCTCCGACTTTAAAGCCCGTGATAGCTGAGGTATGTCTTTACAGGCATTCTTTTTATTCCTCATTCTTTTGAGTTTCCGTTTAAGGTGGATAATGTGTCGTGTTATCCAAGGAGACATATTCCTGATCCTCTTGCGTTTTATGGGTATAAAACTCCTTTCACAATGCATGATGGCTTCCTTTAATTTCTGCTGTTCATTTAGCACCATGGCACTGTGCACATCACAGTCGCACATTTTAGTTGGCTATACTCATAGAAGCATGTATATGAGGAATACCCAAACTTATTAATTGGAAATCGCAGACCATCTTTTCGCGCTTTCTATATAACTTTGCTGGAAAATATGTGTTGTTTTGACGAGTTTTATTAAAATAATGCTAAAACTGAACTATTCTTTTTTTACAGTCGCTGGGCAGAACGGCAAGTATTACTGGACTTGCTTAAAATGAATACTCCACTATTTTCAACAGTAGTCGCGCAAAAGTAGAGCAAGGATCAAATGAGTAGCTTAAAATACTTGTGGAGTCGCTTGATGCTTCGGTGTGGGTCCCTTGACCCCCCTAGGAGCGTTACCGGCAAGAGTCGTCTGACTCCCTATAAGTGGTAACGTGATCCTCCGGATGAGAGTCTTTCCACTCTTCCTAGAGGGTCAGGGGACTCTCCTAGAGCGAGCCGACCCTGACCCACCAAGAGAGTCACCGTGACTATTTAAAGAGAGTCCAATACGTGGCAAGTCAGAACTCTCCGCAAAGAGTCACGCATACTCTTTTTTTTTTTTCTTAGAGTGTACCCACGTTGACGCAGCGGTGCCTCCGAGCCCTGCAAGAAGGCGTTGACTCTACCAGAGAGTTTACCATTGCCCTCCTCAACGTTCGATCTTTGCATGCCCACGTAGACGATGTGGAACGGGACCCCATACTTACTGTGGTGGACGTCCTCTGTCTTACCGAGACATGGAACGCCAAAATACCGTATATCAAAGGAAATGTTCCAGTCGTGTGCATCGCTGATGCAGAGCGTCCTGCAGGTGGTGTGGCCGTATACGTCAAACAAACAGAAAAGGCACAAGATCTGAAACTACTACCACGGCCGCTCGATGAAAAACACACGGTGCGGCCTGCCGCGTGGAGCGGATACTGCATCGCGCGCCTAGTGCTCCTGGCTGCCGCCGCGGCGCCATGGGGGAGCCTCTGGGGAGACCGAAAGCGAGAGCGCCGGAATTATTGCAGCGGATCGCGGCTTGACAGCGCAGGTGCTATGCGCTTGTTAGATTTTAAAGGGTTACAATAAACTTGCTATAGCGTTAACTATATTGGTAATCGTCCTACCGAATGTGCGCCGGCGATGCTTGAACCTAAATATAGCAAGTGTTAGTTTTATCTGAAGTGGTTGCTCGTGCGAGTAGCTATTTCTCGCATCATGTTTTCTCTCTTTTGTTGCCGTTGCGCTGTTCACCCTCGATAATGTATGTCTGTACTACAATTATTTTATCAACAGGAGAGTCGCTCATTGACAGGTGCGGTTGTATTTCCGGAATGACTGTTGCAAACAAAAGCATTGTGAACATCAGGGGATCATAATTGCTTTATTGCACGTGCGTGAAAAAGGGATCACGGTGTTATTGGAATCACCGGCGCAGCACTTTCCTGGCCAGAGGTTTTTGCGCCAAGCGTACGAGACGCTCAACAGACATATTAACATTTCCTGCCCAGTTGGCAAGAAGCGTTCGTAAGAGCTTTCTGATGAAAACTTTGCAGACTTCCATGGCGTGGTCGTCCGCCCCGCAAGTCCACTTTCAGCACTTCCATGGTCATAGAGAACAGCTGGTCACCTTTCAGGCATCTCGTGAAAAAATATCCGACAGGAATAATATATGATGTTGACAAGCCTCTTATTACAAAACAAAGTAATCTGTTTGCCACTTGGGGTACCGCTGTTGAGTGCTCTTCTTCACCACGGTCAACGAAACCAAAAAGTTTGTCGACTTGTCGGTCGTATATGACCCTCTGCTGTATGGCGATCTCGTCAATGATCAGGGAGCAGAACGCTTCTTGCTCTACAGTGAGACCCTTGAATTCGATGCACAGCCGCTCCTTTATCAACGAAGTGACGCCGACTCCACCTGTTAAATGGCCTACATATTTCTGGAGCGTTGAGCGACGAGGGAGCTGAAAGATATTTCTGGACTTGCATGCTCATAACTTTTGTTGAAGCATGCCTTCCAAATTACACATTCCCTTAGAATGACGTCACTGTAGTGGGGCTTCTTCGTCGAGAAACTGCGGACTTGGTTTCTAACGAACTCAGCAGTCTTGTCACCTTGCGCAGCACCATTGAGCACCTTCATAAACCAGGCAATGTCTGTGTTATTTTCATAAAACTGCGCGCGCTCCTCATCCTCATCCACTTTTTCTCGAAGGGCTTGCAGTGCTCCTTTCATACGAGCGATCTTCGCTTGGAAGCAGCGCGTTTTTTTTGTCTTCTTCTTTCAGTTTAACAAGGTCGAATGTAGTGTGACATGATGCATCTGAAAATGATACCATTTCCACACACGTTTCATTCCCTAGTTCAAAGTTGTTGGGCGTCGTGCCTTCAGTGCTGTCACTTGACGAGCCGTTTCGGCTAATGAAAAAACGGCTATTTTGAAGCAGCATTGCCCGAGCACTCGGCACGCGACTGCACATTATGGGCTTCTATTTCGGAGCGTGGCCGCTTCTTCCTCGGAGCAGGCGTGCTCCTCGTGCTCATGTAGCTTGGACAACCGGGGGACCCTGTCGGCACAGCCTTTGGCAAAAGTATCCTCAACTTCTCGGTCTTCTTGTAGTCCTGCTCCGTAAAATGCAAGGCGCACACCAGGGATCTGCCATTAGGCTGCCATACTGTTCCCTTCCCGCCGGGTCCTTCACGGGAAATGGTTCGTGGCCATGCTGCCCTGCGTTCTGCGTTACTAGGAAACTCGTGGTGGCGTATTTGCGGGTCCTTCGATGCATTCGTGGAACACAACGGCACACAACAGTTACGCGGCATTTTGCCTAACGTATAAAATATCACACATGCACAAACTCTCTTGAGTGACACTCAGTGCGAGCGATTCACGTGAAGAAAAAAATCACAGCATATCCACGGAGTGAATGATGATGAGTGGGCGAAGCTGCGGAGGTTCATCGGTAAACCGTGAATCTTCCGCGAATTCTGCCCAGTACATCATCACCGACGTGAGATCGGGCGCGTTTATACTAAAGGTTCGATGAGTTATGACGACTTGCAGCTCACTTTAATTTTACATGTACGCTGTAAATTTTCATTGTTTAGAAAACCATTGCTTTAGAAAACATCTGGCGTCTTTCGTTAAGCAGCTGGCGTCTTTTCCTTTTGCTTTAGAAACATCTGGCGTTCTTTCGTTTTGCTTTTACAAAACATCTGGCGTCTTTCGTTGGTTTATTTCATCAATCAACGGCGTTTTGAACAAAATTTTTATTGTTTAATCACGCACAGGAGAAATCTCACCAGGCACTACCTTGGAGGTAAAGAATGGCTGCTAATGGGAATGAGAGACAGAAGAAGTCGGCTTTTAGCTAACGCTGCGAATTTTTTATTGTTCTACAACGCACAGGAAAAATCTCCCACCGGCACCACCTTGGAGGTCAAAGCGTAAGACTGGTTACGCACTACGACTACTACGACTACGACTACGACTACGAGGGACGAACGGGTGCCGCCTTAAGGAGCTTCGCCCCTGAAATAACCACCAAGGTAAATGTAAATGGTAGCGAAGCTTCCATAGAAGCCCATACGTTCAGAAAATGGCTGCTCATCAGCTGCTCATGGGGCTTGGCGCCATCTGTGTGAGGAGGGAACACTTCCGGCGGAACAAAAAATAAAGCGGATGTGACGCAATATCCGGTAAAAAAGTGACGTCATTTTGTTGGCACTAGCGCGAAATTTGACCTCAAAATATTTTTCCTAGGCCCCTGATCACTAAGGACTCGCGCTACAGCGAGCCGGCAAGCCCTTGGCGAATGCGCTTGAAGCCAACGCTAGCTAAACTAGTATCGACCCGTGAATAAACAGCCGTGTTTAAGTGTACCGTCGTGGAATTCGCCTTGGTTTTACCAGGAAACTTTCTTCTCTGAGCTTTTATTCTGCGTTCGTGTGATCTTCCACAGCGTGAATAACGTAGGCAGCAGCGTACATCTCATATTTGCAGCGTTGCTTATTTGCTTCGCACATGCGCAGGGGACTTAAAGAGCGCATTGCATGCGTGCTTCAGTTCTAACGAGAAGAAATGACGCCTGGTCACGCCAAAATAATGATATTTCAGTTTTATTCAATGGTCACAATAAAGCAATTTAACACACCCTACACAATGAGCAACAAATGTCATAAGTACAAAAGGTGCGTACACTACGTGCACTATGTTTTGCCTTTTGTTCCGATAAATTAACCTTACGTGTAACGTATCAAGACATGCGAATTGTAGCGATCGTAGCGCGACAGATAACTTAGCGATCTGCTCACCGATAACCGGAAATATACTAGGCACCGCGTGTTCACGAAGGAAACCGGGCAACAGGAATACTGATCCATGAAAATCCAGCAAGCACACTACTCCGAACCGTTGCCCCGGTGTCTTATCTAGAAGAGAGGGCTCGCCAGGCGTACGCGTGTTGCTATTGCATCCTTGGAACACCACATCGTTTCCGCTAGTACCGAGGAAAGCGTTCGGCGTGAAATGTTAGCCGCCTCGTGCCGTTGTCCGTTGAACACCGTAGCCAACACGTTCACCAATGATGAAACGCACATCGCAACTTCGCGCACACAAAAATCAAATTCTCACCACAATAATTCACAGCACGCATGCAAGTGCGAAACACCAGCACACCTGAGGGGGTGTGTCGCCGCAGACGAACTTACGAGCGCGCCTTTCCATGCACCGCAAGGGCTGCACTGAATGATAATGACGTGCGCCTCTCTTCAGGGGGCGCTAAGAAAAAGGTTTTTCGTAAGAATTAAACACTGTCGTACATTCTTGGCGCATTGCACCTACATAATATTGTTCGGGAAAAAAATGTAATTTGTAAAACATAAAGATTGCTTTACGTTTGAATAAAACTTGGTTTTTCGCTATTAGTGTTTGTTCCCTCCAAACATAGTCGCGCTTCAATCGCAGCACCCATAACTCCCCTTGCTGGTGTCGTTGGAAATAGGTTCTGAACCGTTTTTCGCCCGAAGCTTCGCGACCTATTTGAATCGACCTTGTAACCACTACGTCGACCTACGCGCTGAACGCGCGCTCCTTCCCGCCCGCTCGTCGCGTGGAGCCCTCCCTAGAGTGCCTCGATGCGCTCGTTCGCCTCCGCTCCGTTCAGGGTGGAGACAAGCGCGTCGTCTGCTACAGCGGTCGCCATTACTGATCCCAATCGTCAAGGCGCGCACTGCCGGCGCGCGGATTCGCAGCCTTTTGCTCTCGAGTAAAAACACTTTGTGCCGGATTTGCCCTCGCAAACGCAAAATCGTTCACGGAAGTCGCTAGTTAAAAGTTTCCAGGCATGCATCAGAACAAGTAATCGAATACTTTGCGCCTAAAGGTGTCGCAGAACGCAGTGATACTCCCTGCCAGCGCGGCCGCTGGGCTGTGGCTGAGCGGCGCACAGCTGCTTTGGATCCCTGAGAGCTGCAGGCATCACTATTTACTTTTATACTTTGCGGGTATATATGTTCGTGCGGTGTCTTTTTGAAGGCACGACAGTTTAGCTTTATTCAGGAAAGTTAAAGATGCGGAATACTGTCTATTAGAAAGCAATAATTGAAAGGTATCATTCCCGGGACTGCCGAAACGAAAAGCGGTGCAATGATGCGCCTTACATAAAGGCGCAGAATGTATGCTTTCATGTACGTCTGAAATTATTCCAGCTCGAATTCTCGAAACGAGACACGCAGTATTGAGACGCGCAATGCAAATTGCGCGTCTTTCTTAAGCAATCTTTCCTAATTTGAGCGAGAAACGCACCTAGTGAAGCGAACGAATTAGCGAAATATAAAAATTTGAAGACAGCGCGCGCAGATTTGACGGCTACATTAGAGATATGGAGTGAAAATAAACTTAGATGGAATATACCGGAGCGCAACGTTTCCATCCCATTCATCATTACGGGCTCTCTCTGCACTTGATGTGCAGAGAGAGAATGTTGTCAACATAGCAAACGCACATTTTCAGAGTGCCATACACACAGCATTTCCCAACATCCATCACCAGTGATCAATTTGGTGACGTGAGAGTCCTAAGGTCTACTCGCTGTTCAGCTAAATCTTAAAGCGATTGGAATCCCCGCGCAGGTTCTGAGGCTGCTATTATATGTGACCGATTGCCGGATGTATGCGTCTTCGTGTCCTCTTATTGAATACCTATTTTAAAATATGGCTGTATTTCCCATTTCGAAAAAATACCAGCGAAATTGCAGTAAGCATCAGAATGTCGTTTATTAATCGCAGCGGAAACGACTATACTTATGTAATGTTTCAATGTTTTTCAGCGCTGTGAATGCCGCGTTGAAACTAATGACCGCGTATGGTAATGTACACAAGAAAGCGTTTGTTCAGAGAAAGCAATTCTGGCAAATTATTCCACCGGATAACGAAAAATAACATTCTCGATTTCTAGTTCCTGCTAGGAAAGAAATCACAACTCGTACCAAATACTTGCAGTTCACTATAGACGCGACAATATTCATTATCACACCTTCGTGCATAAAAAAAAACAAAAGGAGATGCTCGCGACAATGAAAGCACGTTTTCCAAGCACACCCCGAAAACAGCGCCAAATTTATGCGAATGGTTCAAACGCGATAAAACCATTTGGCATTACCAGTTCGCTCAACGTTCGATCGTGTTCAAGTGCGACAATGCGCGCTGAAGAGGCACCAACTCGCACTCAAAACCACGGCACACACATAACTTACAATAGTCTATTCTGTGACTGCGTTACTAGTAACATATACGCCGTTTCAGAAATCGTCCCAAAAGCACCCGACGTAGCAAAGGAAAGGTGATGGGAAACAGCAACAAAGCTTGCAATACTCACGCTGCACACACGAGAGGCATTCGTCGGCTGCCACTTGTCACGCTTTATCCTCACTGTCCATAAAAGGCTTCTTTTAGGATCCCTTGGGAAAGAAAACATCTTCCAACCATTCCTAGAATGGTCCGTGCACTGTGGCACGCAACATCCAGTCATCCTGCGGGACTCGCGGCGGAGCAGACGGGCGACAAGGCGGTAGGCGCAGCATGCACGTTTAACCAAAGCGCGGCGTGGGCTAAAACATGGCGGACGCGCGAGTCGAGGCGGCGTCGACCCTTTCAAAGAATGACCGCACTCTAAGCGGGGGCGCGCGCATCGAGGCACTCTAGCCCTCCCCCACTACTGGCGCCCTCTTAGCGAAATGCGGCGACAACTGTCAACTCCGCTTCCCCGCTCTCGCCCATTGCCTGCGCCGCGGCAGGCCGCACCATGTGTTTCTCATCAAGCGGCCGTGCTACTACCAACGACACAGAGCCACAACGGTGAATATGCTGCCATCGATTTTGATGGATGCATCATCATGACCATGTACCATGCACCCAATTTGTCGAGTGGGAATATCAAGACATTCATTGACAAGGCATTGTGTAATTATGACAAGTACAAGAATAGACCATTTGTGTTACTTGGTGACCTGAATGTCGATATTACCGAAAAGAACAATGAGTGGTTAATACAGCATATGGCAGCCAAATATGCTCTCACGTGCACGTCCTTTGATCATATGAAACCAACGACCATCCGACGGACGTGTATAAACCTGGTATTTTCAAATTTCCAGTTGCAACCCGTACAGTAACCGCTATCCCTTCATTTCACGTACCATAAAGCCGTGATAATGAAGAGACAACGCAAGCCAAGCACCATCTAATTAAGAAAAATAAAAGTTTGATGCTTGTAATATGCACACAGTGTTTCTCACTCTTTACATGGTGATTGATGGGGCGTTTCACGGTTTAGCGGTGATTCCCTCCGGAGCTTCGCCCCACTCATCATCATTCACCTCGTGGATATGCTGTGAATTTTTTTAAGACGATAGTCTTTCTTGGGTTATGTCTGTCGTTCGGTTTGTCGGCACGTCACTCGATTCAGCCACTAGGCCAAAGTTGAACCACTTGCCCAAGGGCCAGCAATCTTGAACGGCTGATTAGGTTCATACTTGTGTACACTGTCGATCAAAAAGCAAACATTACGCTTATCTGAGGCGCAACATCACTAGGTAAGTATTAGGTGGTGTGTTCCTTTAATAGAAAATGCATACATACGTAATTCTAAGGACCCTAGTTTCTTAAGATGCGCTGAAAATGCGACTGCGCTGAAACTTGCCTTCCTCCGTGCCCTCTGCACGAGCTCATTGTTGTGTTTCGGTTTCGGTTCTGTATTGCACTGTACGAATGCCATGGGGCGCCGCTCTGGCATTCATGTTTTACCCAGGCGACGTGTAAATAAAAGAGTGTGTGGAGAGTACTCGTTGAGTTCGGACGTTTCTTCTGCTTCAGCGCTTCGCGCCAAACCGCGTGTTCGGGCTGGCTGACGTCCCCGCCGGTCGTGTTGGTCACCGCTGGTCTTCGCCTGCTGCTGCGCCGGGACCACCAGCCCGTAACACAGCACTCATGTTTCCCGACGTATTGCCAGATGGCGTCCATATCTCACGCAGCGCCTCTTCTATCGTCTTTAGACGACATTGCAGCGAAGCACGCAGATACGCGGCCATTTTTTTTTCTTATTTCGTGCGATAGCGGTTACGGACACCAGCGGCGGCGGCGCACAACTACTGTGCTAAAAACGGCGTTTGAAATGATCTAGGTTTTGCTGTAAAAAAGGCGTGAGGGGCATGTGCCCGGTGGCGCATTATGATTTTCTGGCGCGGCAGCGCACGCGAGAGAGAAAAAAGAGAGAGCAAGGAGGACGCCAGCGGCTCCTCCGCGACCTCTTGCGCGCTATTGGTTCTCCTCTTAGGGTCACGTGGCTGGGCACGCGAGAGCGTTTACGAACGCACGTATGGTGTACTGGAATGGGGTAGTGTGCCGTCTGGCGCCGGAAACGTGGCTCTTTTTGCGATGACAGCCTGCGGTGCCAGAGCACACCGTACTACTGTGTCGCCACCTGACGCCGCCCCCTGAAGTAATTTGTGGTAAGCTGAGATACAAGGCCTCCGAGATCGGTAGTTGTAGTTGCCGCACTGGTCGTTCGTGCACGTGGGAACTTGCCGATTGTTCCCTTCTGTTTCTCATGACACGTTAGCGAATTTTTTCGTGTGCATGGCAGACTCAGTGTTTGAGGAAGCCTGATACATTCAAGTTTTGGCAGACCGATTGGAATTACGGACTTATTCACATAGGATAAATCCAACACCCCGAATACATCGCGGTGCATTTATCTGCATTCCTGCGTTTTGGTGCCCCTTTGAGGAGCAAAATCTCTAAAGAAATGGAGCAGCATTCGTCATTGAACGTTGTACTTTTTCTGTCGAAAACATTGCGACTGCTGTTCCGGCAGATGCAGGTGACGAGCAACGGTGCCACTCACCTGATGCTGTTAATGTTAGCCTTCCGGACCTCCTCGTGTGTTTCGACGCACAACTTCAAATTATTGTGATAGCTAGACAGGCGAACATATGCATGGAATGAACAGCGATGTGCTTTTTTATGCCTTTTGCAATCAAAACAGTAAGCATGCAGACGATCTGGGACGCTGCTCTGCGATAGGAATTGTGCAAGCCTATACGACGCAGAAGCATCTTTATTTATTGCAAACATGCAACCAGATGTGTTTAAGTGTTTAAATCTTGCAAATATATTTAGTTTCAATCGTGTTACGTGACTATTTGACTCAAGAACGGCAAACATTTTCGTAATTTCGATTTAAATTTCGCGCGCCGGGCACACCGTACGATCGTTGCGCCCTACTGGTGGCGTCATCGCAAAAGCGACCACCGTTCTCCCATTGGTTTGCTGCAAAGACGGCACACTACCCCATTCTAGTACACCATAACGCACGCACGCACGGAGTAGTGTTTCCGGCTGTTCCATCGTACGGAAGCACCCTCCTCCTAGCCACGCCGCAGATTCGCGCCACGCACATGGCGGACGCTCAAGTACGCGCGCCTGTTCCGAGTTCCGCTTGCCCATCTCACGTTGAGCGGGTTTCAATAAACGTGCTTCCGAGTGACATGTTGGACACGAGTACGCCTACGTGCGAAATAAACGCCAGATCTCATAGCCCATGTAACATCGAGCAGGTTTCGATGAACACGCGGACGTTCACGCGTGAGTTAGACGCAAGTTCTAACTGCCCATCAAACGTGAAGTGCCTCCGCGTGGACCTGTGCACGGACGGCGACGCACAAGAGTGGATCGCCAGCTACAGTAGGAAAACGAACACGACATGGATCGTCGACAGGGAAACCCGAAATCCAAAGAGGCAAGTTCACGTGTTCGTTTCTTCTACAAGTGGTGAATAGGCCAGTCTAATAATAACATTTGATGATATCGACGCCAATTGCGAAAATGCTAAAGCGCTAAATGCTCGCTCATCGTATCGAAAGGCGCGACGCTAAGGGTGACCGCGTGGTCTAGGACGTACAGTGACATGTAGAAATGTTAAATGGGGGCGTAAACACGCGAAAATGGACTATCGAAAATGCAATCATTACATGGCCGCAGGCCCGTAGCCAGGGGAGCCCCCCCCCCCCCCCCACATTTTTATGACACATGGTGTTTTACCGAAAATAAATAATGGAAATAGGCGTTTTGCTCAAATAGTGAAAGTTTTCAGCAAGTGGGCGCACCGCGAAAAAAATTCCTGGCTACGGGCCTGCATGGCCGTATGCTAGGGAGGTTAATGCTTCAGCAGTGCGTTGCTTGCGGCGCGATCCGATCTGCCACTCAAACTTTTGAACGAGCCAAACGGGCGACAGGGCCGCAAACAGGAAAAGTTGGTGATAAAATCTTCTGCAGTTAAGCATGGTTCAATGGACGCGGCTATTTCAGGCATGGCTTTCCAAAAATGGAAAATAATCACACAATATCACCAAAATTCTCAGTGAAAACAGAGGCCTCTTGGTTTCAGTTCAAAACAACCTTTCAAGTACACTAATCGTACCAGTCATTGACAGTTTTGCCGACTTCAGCAGCGGCATTTCCATGCTGCAGCTGCGGCTTTAGTGCACAATATCATTGCAGCATTCAGTCCAAAACACAGCGTCGCGCCTTTCGATACGATGAGCGAGCATTCAGCGCTTTCGCATTTAGCATTTCCGCGATTGGCGTCGATATCATCAAATGTTATTATTAGACTGGCCTATTCGCCACTTGTAAAAGAAACGAACACGTGAACATGCCTCTTTGGATTTCGGGTTTCCCTGTCGACGATCCATATCGTGTTGGTTTTCCCACTGTAGCTGGCGATCCACTCGCGTGCGTCGCCGTCCGTGCACAGGTCGACGCGGAGGCACTTCACGTTGACACTCGGAACCACGTTGCTCATCGAAACTATGGAAACCCGCTTGCAGGCGCCCTCGGCGTGCGTATCTGCGGCGTCTCGCGTGGCGAGGGGTGCTTCCGAACGATGGAACAGCCGTAAACACCACTCCGTGCGTGCGGAAACGTGCTCGCCAGCCCAGCCACGTGACCCCAAGAGAAGAACCAATACGCCTCGTGCATCGGTATGGTGGCGCCACCGCTCGGCTCAGGCGGTTGCACCCTCTCCCAAACTCCCATAGCATCCCATGCATTTTGAATGAAGTTTGGGATTTCGTTGCGCAAAAACAAACTAGCGCCATCTCTCGACAATACGCCACACCGACGACGCAACACTTCCTCTTGCTTCCACGGATATGCCATGCTCCAAGGTGACCCCCTCTCCACTTTTTTCTATTTCTTTCGGTGGCCGTGAGAGCGCGCGCTCTGCACCTCTGTCTGCACTCTGCAGAAGCGCACCCGACAAGCCCGGCTGGGCTCGTCGCTTTCCTCGCTTCTTCCTTGAACGTTAATATTGTGTTAAGGCGGTGGCCACACGTCAGATGATGAGCCCTGATTTCGTTCAGCTGCCATCTCATCAACGGCAATGTTTCAGACGCCTCAGTTGTGTACTTTTGTCTGTTGGTTGCGGGACAAGATGGCCTCCTGCAAGACCGCGTTTTTCCAAGTCAGCTGTGTGTGTAGTTCTCGGCGTCGTAGCAGTTTCATGGCGCAAGGACGTCAACTAATGCTACATCGTGGGAACCGCTGAAGTGACTGCAAGCTTGACGACATTGTGCCAGAATATTCTAGCGTACTGTATGCGCACGATTGTGCTTCACTTAAAATACCGCACTTGGCCTCGCGCGTCAACCTGGTACGCCTGTGTGCAACAAGTGTGTTGTTATCGTTGTTGCGTCGGTTAATATTGAATTGCAATTGGAATACCGTTTTTGCAAAGGTAAGTGAAGCTGTCAGTAGTTGCCCTTCAATATGCTCGCTACTCCACGAACACTACTTCTAGAATCGCATTTTAGGTTAAGCTGCGCGTACCAAAGGAGAATCTAGCATACGAGATACATTACACGCGTGCCCATTTCCTATATAAATCTGAGTAATGCCACGCGTGCGCATTTCCTACATAAGTCTGAGTAATGCCATGCTCAATTAAAAGCGCATGTGTTAGAGGATTGCGGCTTCAATGGTGAAAGTGATTAGATATTCCGAAATATGTGATTGCAATGCAGTTAGAACTTTCTCATATGCCAACACGGTCTGCGAACAAAAAAAAAACGCTGTGTGAATGTTTGTTGGTCATTTGCTACAGTACTTTCACGCATTATTATGCAGCTGTGTGACGGCTGTTAAAACGTTCAGCGAGTTAGATTTCGGTTTTTCGGCCTAGTTGAGTGCTACGAGTGTTGGGCGAAGATAAAATCGCGTGTCTTTTGTGCGTTTCTTAAGCAGGCATACAGCCGTAATAGTCATTGTTGTTGTACTGTTTAGGGTGTTCAATAAAACAAGAATGCTGTTTTGTACTGCAACAGTTTTTATTTCATCTGTGTTAACAGATCACGCAAACAACTTTGACACATGCACGTAAGAAACGTACGCAGTGCATCGCGCGCACGCATAAGAAAACGGGCCTGCCATTTTAAAACAAATAATATAGAACAATGGACGTAACAGACGGCATGGTTGTCTAGTGGAGCAGCGTCGGCAGTACAAATATCAAACCAGAATGAAAAATGAATAGAAAAACGGCGAGTAACGGGCGCTTTGCCCACGGCTTATATGAGCCGCGCGTATCCACCTTTCGCCACCGTTCGCCGTTGGTGGCGCCACCAGTACAACTCAAAGCAGCAGCGCACGAGGCGGATAGCGCGCAAGCGCTCGTCGAGGGGCCGCTGGCGTCCTCCTCGCTCTCTCTTTTTTCTCTCTCGCGTGCGCTGCGGTGAGTAAGTGAGTGAGTGAGTGAGTGAGTGAGTGAGTGAGTGAGTGAGTAGTGAGTGAGTGAGTGAATAAACGTTTATTGGGTCCAGCAAAACGCGATTTATCGCGCACCCGGCTAAAGGCCGTTTCACATGACACAAAACAGAGCGATTTTCAGGCTGCGAATTCGCTCGCAGCGAAAAAGACGGCCGATCGCTCTCGCCGCAGCGGTCAGCGGCGAGCGACCAACATGTTGGAAATTTTTCGCTCTGTTCGCAGCGGCGGAGCGATTTTTCAGTCGAGACCCGTCGAAATTGTGCCGACCCGGCCGAGCCGTCGAAATTGCGCTAACGAGTTTGTTTTGGTTATGGCCGTTGTTGCGTATTCTCAAGTGAACTTAGATTGGAAAGTGTTTTTAAATGGCAAAACACGCGTGCTTTTCGCTACCGGTGATGAAAATTTAAGAATATCATAACGCACAGATTGTTACATTACATTCGAAAATTATGCTGTGTCTGCCACGATCAACGGCAGCAAGCAACTTTGCGCGCCGCGCCAGTCGCAGAGCGAAAATCGCAGACCATTGGCGGTCCATGTGAAACGAAACCGCCATTAGCGGCGGTTGCGAACAGAGCGAACCAACCAATTTTCTTCGCTGCAATCGCGGCATGTGAAACAGCCTTAATCCCACGATGGGACCGACAGGTCTAGCCTGCCGGCCCGATCATGGGCGCGCTGGACGGTGAGCCACCCCCTGGTTACTTCACTGCACCAGGGTAATTAACGGGGTCTCTGCCAAAAAGAACAAGAGGATTAAGGCGACGGAAATTAACGAAATCGGTTTGAAAAGCGGTTCGAAAATGAAATATATTAAATATCACCCTTAAGCGTCGTCATATACTGACCTATCTGGAGCGACAGGGCTAGGTCATATTTTTCCACTCAAAAGCACATTTTGTGCGCACGCAAGGACCAGTTTCTCAGCAATGTACAAGCTTGGGTCAATCGGTAAATATTTTACGGGGAACAGCGTAAAGGATAAGGCATATGAAAAAGCCGTATAGTCTATATTGTCTCCTTAAATGGGCCATGACACGGTCAACCAACTATTTGCGGTTTTTAGCGAGATGGAGGGAACAACCGTATTAAAAGAAAACGAACCCGAGTCCGGGTACACCAAAAAGAAACAAGGCCTAGGAGTTTCAGATGTTCGAGTAGCGCCTTACCATGATGTCCGGGGAGGAGTCCGCCAGATACGCCTCCAGGGTCGCAGGTCTTAGGTTAGTATAGACGATTTTCCGCAGCGGCGCACGGGCGCTGCCATGTTTGATCGCGTGATCGTAACTGGCCTTTCCCCAGCCATTTGCCCCAGCCAACGCATTGGGCCAGCGAAGCGACCGTGGCCGTACTACACAAGCTGGTTGCTGCAGGGTGTAAGCAAGTCACATGCTTGCGCAGCAAAACATAGTTCTACATGTAGTCGCCTCAGAGTTGAAAACGTTGAGACATTTGCGTTTGTTTGGTACGTACCACGCCACAACGATAAGGGATATGTTTAATCTGCGTCGTATTTATGGTGTATGTCTTTAATTGTTGTATTAGCAACCGCCAGTAGCTGGGGTTACTAGCCAACATGGCAGCACTCACGCAGACGCGACACCCCGCTTCGATCCGAACTCGCGCTTGCTACTCGCCCACTGTCCTCACAGCAATAAATAAATGGCAAAATCGGCCATCGCTTTGTGTCAGCTCACGCTGGAGAAGAAACGTCAGGTATGCCTTGTCTTTATTATTGCGATCAGCTGTGTTTATTTAGCCATGCCTGCTAAGCCTTGTCTCGGACTATATGAGAATGAATCTTAATTGGAAATACTGCAAAATACCGACGAGTACATCGCTCTCGAAGCTTCAGGACGCGAATAAAAAGCAAATAAATGCGTAGGTTTTGAACTCACGGGCCACACAGCGCAGGACGACGTGATAAATTCGAGGCGGAAGGAAACTACATCCACAGGTGCCGCCATGTTTACTTTTCCGGCGCTGCCGTCTGCGCCGTCTGCTCGCTTGTACTCGTGTGCGCGCAGACGCTATGGGAACGCCGAGCAGACGACGCGACGCGGATGGAGACATATTGAGCAGCGCTGCCAAAGGCCACGGCAGGGGGATGGCCATGGAGACGGCCACGGTAGGGGGACGGCCACGGTGCGGTGGCGCCAGTGGCGCCATCTAGTTTAATTTAATAAACCAGCTGCGGAAAATCGTCTATACGGGCCCGCCTGCATGTTCCAAGGCGGCGGCGGCGGCGGTTGCGGCGGCCGCTGTTCTCCAAGAACGGCAACGGTACTTCATTTTTTGTCTGCGTGTTTAAGTACGCTGTGCTAACTTATATTTATGTTTTTCTTCCTGTCTGAAAAACTTCTCAAACTAAGCTTTTTAAAGCTGGAGCCGAAAAACCAGCTGGCAGCGACTAAATCTTCGTCCCCTTTTCGCCTCAAGCCATTCAAGAAAGACAGATTCCACTCGGTCCTTTTCGTTGAAAACCGAATTGCGAGTCCTACTAAATAAAGGGGGAAAACCAGCGAAAACACAGCTGCTTGCACTGGAAACAAGTTTCGTTCTGTCCCTTGGACTCCACGCGAGAAACAGTAGCCCCCCCCCCCCCCGCACACACACACAAACACACAACACACAGACACATAGGCGGGCGCAGGAGAGGGGCAGGGGGGCGGCCGCCCCCCTAGTCACCTGAGGGGGGGGGGGCGCAAAGTCTGCCCATTAAATTGACTTATTTGGGGGGGGGCGCTGCGATTAACCTTCGCCCGCCTTCGACCCCCCCCCCCCTGAAGGGGAACACACACAGGCACGCGCGCACACACACTTGATCATGAGTTCGTCACTTGGTGTCGTCTGATAGGAGAGCGCATCGCCAGCCAGCGCGTGAACATGAAGAGAAGAAGCGAAGATCATGTGTTGTTCTGCGGTTTCCGTAGGATTGAAATTGCAATAACATGTGTTTCAAAAGGATTTGCCCGTCGCTTGGAACGAAGTTGCACGCGAGTGGTCAGTGTGGGGTCTGAAATAAGAACTGATGCGCGCGATGGAATCTTCCGACATTGGGAAATGCAAAGTGCAGTCGAAAACCGTGGACTACGACGTACGAGTGGAGGTGAGCTTTTGATTTTTCAATGCTCGACGTGTGCTGAGCCATATCGAACTCTTGTCGTTCCCAACGAAGAGGACACTGCAAATGCGTGTCTGATTCCGCACCGGCTACCCCTGATCGCCGATGTGGCTGGCAAGAAATCACGCGTAGAGCAGAAGACGCAGACATGAACATTTCCCATCTAGGTGGCCGTTGCCAGCCTGCTATCTTCCTATTTCTTTGTGAGCTTGTAAGTTTGTGTATACATTTAAAATAAATAATAAAAGGCAAAAAAGCGCGAGAGAGTGAGGACACTTATGGACGGAATTCGAGGCGTTGCTTGCGCGCTACACAGCTGCGTAGAGAGTTGTCATTCATTTTCGTCCGACTTCTATGGTAACCCGCATAATTTTAAAGCTAGTTGATTCCGAAACGTTTTCCTACAGCTGCTGTGGCAGCCATGTACGCAGAAGTACGAAAAAGTACCGGCATTCTGCGACATTTTCCCGTCCTTTCGGCGAGGAGCCACGCGTTTTTACCGTGGCTGCGCGCACGGGAGCAACAAACTATAATCCCAACTTTTCCGCCGCTGGCATCTGGTGGCGCTGCCTGTTCGGTTCAAGGATGCAGCGCACTAGACCTATAGTGCTGAATGTGGGGAGTGAGTAAAGAGCGAGTTAGGGCACGCAGGGCTGCCTCGCGTCTCGTCATGGAGTGGGATAGATGAGGACAAACCCTGCAGTTGTTATGCATCACGTCTAACCGCGCGCGCCTGTCGGAACGCGAAAAATAGAAGTAGAGGGCCTATTGCACGTATATGAAAAATGAACTGTACAAGAATATTTCAATACAGTATTGGGGGCTGGATGGATGGATGGATGCTATGAGCGTCCCCTTTATAACGGGGCGGTGACAAGTGTGCCACCAGGCTCGAAAAAAGAAAAAAAACCTTTACTCTTTTTTTTAGCGTTGGCCTAGTGTCTTTACTTCAATTAAAACTATTTTACAAAAAAAAAAAGAAAGCCTTAAGTATTCAGCTCCGTTCTGTGCCCTTTGCGGCAGAATGTCCTTATTTTTTCCCCATTATTTATTTTTGTCCTTTCTCTCTAGTTTTCTGCCACCAATACTCTAACCGTCTCTTACTTATTTCAATCGCGGGTGTGTTCAACTTTCCATTGTCTCTAATACCCAAGGCGTCATGTAGGCTCGTGCCCAAACGTACACCTGGGTGGATGTCTCCACATTCACTCAGAACATGCTCCGCCGTTTCCTGATCTTCCCCGCAGCACGTGCATTGTTCTTCTTCTTTACTGAATCTCGCTTTATAACTACCCGTTCTAAGGCAACCCGATCTCGCTTCAAACAGTAAAGTTTACAGTTGCTCTCTCTTAGCAGAAAACGGGGCGCCACTTCACTCGGTCACCGCGATGGATACCGCTGAACCGGCTTCTTGCGCGAAGGGTAGTCACTCGCTGAATGCAAACTGTGCGAAATATCTTCTTAGGGTGGACTGCCTGTATAACCAAATGGAGCATAACAGAAAGAAGCCTCAAGCCAGCGATCGCACGGGTTCGCGCCGACCGACGTTGCTTCTGCATGTATGAGCGTCTGCATGTATGTCCTTACTCATTTTGCTTTCGCTACGAGCGCGTTTTGGCACCGTGCTGTGAACTTCAGGCCGCAAAATGTGACAATTTGTGAGTATACAGACAACTGTTGTTGCGCAGACGCTGCCAGAGCAGTTCAAAAACAATTTCGTTACAACTATGACTTCGGCGCGCCTATGGTAACTTGTGGTGTGCCGTCCCGACGGTTGAAATGTTTTTTTTTTTTTCGGTCTAAATTTGTCTACGTGTCAATGTCATTTGACAAGCAAGTTGCCGCGCACTGCATATTGATCGGTCTTCTCAGCGAGCAATTGCCGCTGCTTCTGTTTCTTACTTCAGTGCATTCGTTTCGTTTGGTGCACAGACAAAGCGTGAGCAAATGCGATGCCTTTTTTTAATATTCTCCTTAATTACCGTGCTCTTTGCATTCCAGTGAAATTAGCGGTCTCTGCCATTATGACGTCACCACGATGTCGACATGGTTAACACGACATGGTCACTTTGCACTGCCTCCGTGATCGGCCCACCGATCGGAGGCACCGGAGAAGAATCTATACATTGACTGACAAGATGAAGAAGCTGGCTTTCCCATTCCAGTCATCTTAGGGGAATGCATAAGGGAACTTGTGGTAGCGTCTTATCCATCTCGCGGGAGATCAGCACCATTAGGCGGCGGGCAGGGGCGTAGCCAAGGGGGGGGGTGGGGGGTTCAACCCCCCCCCCCCCCCGAAATTTTTCAGTTTTGCTTGCGTATATATACACGCACACATACAAACGCACGCACGAACATACATAAAGTAGGGTTCAGTTGTGTTCAAAATGAGAGAAAACCTCCGCATTGGAACAGGCCACAGCGCAGGTGGAACTTGAATGTAGTTTTCAAAGCACGCGGCAGCGCTCCACAAGCAGCCGACGCGGCCGCTGAGACCACGTGATCCTGCCCAGCGCGTCACGCCGACAGTGGCGCCGGCGTTTCCAGTGGTTCCTGCCGGCGACCGCCATTTTGCCATGGCGTGTGTGACGTCAGTGTGCTGCATGTTGCGGAGCCGTCGTCTTCTACCATCGCTCAATATGAATGCCAAGCTGAAGAAAGCCGAAATGGCTCACTTGCACGCGCAGCTGGCCATGGAACAAAATCGTTCGCCGGAGTGCAGACGCTCGCACAGCAAGCAGCTTGTTACATCACGGCTCGCGGCGAGTGCGCCCACGGCAGATCGCACCTTTATAAATATATTCAATCATAGAATAAGTGCTCAACCAAATGCGCTAAAATTTTTCCAGCTTCTTCGTGACCACACGAGGATTAACCTACGTAACACGGATTAATGTAAGATCGAAAACTGGGTGTCATGGCCCCTTTATTCCTTGTCATTTGCCCTATTTTTCGTAAAACATTTTCTCAGCAACCGCTAGATCACCAGAGTAAAGTGCACGCTCTTATAGTCCGACCCAGTCGCTCTTTTGGATATGTCAACTTCGTCCCTTCAGTCTTCGCTGCAGTCGCCGGTGTTTCGAGCCCCGCGAACACAAGCATAATTCCAGCGTCATAGCCGCTTCAGCAGCACGGCATCACGCCCATGTTCACGTGGTTCTGGCACCAAGAAATGTGGATGATTCTTTCTTGGTTGGTCCTTCAGATTCGTTGACACCTGTAAACAAATAAAACACGTACCAAAGTTGCATCCACGAGAATTTTCGTTCGTAAGAGATTATTGCTAACGGCCGCGTGTTTCCACAAGGCTTACTTTGCTCTCGGAATTCTCAGAATATCAATTGTGCAGGGCGCGTGAGTTTGGAGTCTTCCAGGCAGAAGGCTCCTACATACATTTTAAGTGGACCCGAGAACTGTAACTATACTACCACGGCAGTTGCATGTACTGTAATAAAAACGAATGTCACGCAAGCCATTATACTAAAACTGTGACTCCTGATAAGGAGAATAACACCGTTAAAATAGTCACGACACAAAACTTACATAAGCGCTGGGAGTTTCCTTTTTTTAAGATTTGCATGGTCTAACCTACGAAGATCTTTGTGAACGTACCGGGCTTGCTTTTTTGCCGTCTAGCTGTTTCAACGGCATAAAGGAACACTGCTCTCGTAGCCACGTGTTAAGTATATTAAAAACATTCGAGGTCAATTCAGAATGTTTTTCACTCGTAAAAGCTGGCTCACAATTAAACAAAAAAATGTTCGCTGTTACTGTTATCACTGAACAGAATAAAGTCGTCTTGAAGCTTAATGCAGTTCATAACTCGTATTGCTAGTGCAGGCGCCGATCCAGCGCTTTGTCTTAGAAATACGCCGTTAACCGCAATACTTACCAATCTCGCCACGTCGCCAGCAGTGCCGACCGTACCGTTGACAAATGCTAACCATTCTTTTAGACCTTTATTAACAGCGAATACGTTTAAGCTGTCGGTAACTCGTGCTCCGTCGTAAAGAACTATCATCATCATGAACCGGCACGCGCTCTCTTCATTCTCTTTGCAGTGAAGCTATTTAAGCTATCGTTAACTTCTCCTCCGCCGTGCGAAACTTCTCAGGTTGGTATGCGCCACAGGAATTGGGCAAGCCCCACTACTTTGTACAGCAGGTGGAAGTGTCAAACGAAAACGAAGGCGTGATAAAGAGAACGCGTGAAACAAAGAAAGAGGAAGAGAAAACTAGAGAGAAATAAAGGGAATAAAGGCACAATTAAATAAAAAAGACAGAGAGAGAAAAACTGAGAAAGAGATAGAAAGACAGAGGAAGCGATAAACAAAGGGAGATAAAGAAAGAAAGAAAAGAAAGAAATAATCCGAAATTTTACGCAAGGACGAATTTCACAACAAGCCCTCAGAATCCTCGTTAATAGCCAAGAACTGAAGAAAGTAAATGAACCCAAATACCTAATATGGTTCCCGGCGCACACAGAGACTGATACCTCCAATCCGAACGAGATGGCCCACGAGTTGTCGCGAGAATTAACCCGCCGCGCAACCCGAACGGACCCTTCGGTGAACATCCCTGGCGGCGCCGACGTGCCACAAAAAGACAGATTTACAAGCTACACAGAATACACACAACACTACAGAGAGACGAGGCGCGTCTTCCCCGCACCTCACCCGAGTCTACACAGGAAGCAAGCATCTGAATACCGACAGCTACAAACAAACTCCTACCCAAACCCTGTGCACCTCCACAGGAGCTATCCACACCTATACCCGGACAACAAATGCAAACAATGCACAACAGAAAGGGCTTCGTATAAACATATACTGTGGGAAAGCCCCAACCTATCAACAAGTTCTCCTGAGGCCCTCCGGGAGCGGTGGCGGCTAGTGCGGCTCAGCTCGGAGGTCGAAGACCAAAGATGGGCTATCCAGCAGGCCAGGGAGGCTATAGGGAGACAAGGTCTCCTGGTGTCTACCTGTGCGGTCTAGCCCGGACCACAAACATGCCGGATCTTGTAATAAAGTTTATTCACTCACTCACTCATGGATAGAGTGAGAAAGAAGAAATAGAAAGGAAGTGATACAAAAAAGATATACAAGAAACAGAGAGAAAAAAAAAACAAAGAAATAAAATGAGGAGAAACAAGGAAGGCCACCCAGCTGCGCTCGTAGTACTTCACGCTTGCCACCACTGGTGCGAAGTTGCCGTAATAGTTTCACATTATTTTGAAGCTAATGACAACGTCTTCCTCTGGCTCGATTACTGTTACGTGTTTACAGGTTGCACATTCTTATGCATGCAGTCACGGTTCTGTATACTAAAGCAAAGCATGGGAACCGCGCTATGAAAATATTGACAGTAAAAAAAAAATTGAGACAGCAAATGCATGTCGTAACTCTGCTCCTCACTCTTATTCTGTTACCTGTAACACCGTATGTTAACTTCTAGCCATACTCGTGTATATCGATTTGGCATGCCTCGGGTTTGCTGCAAATGTAGAAAGCTAGCGTGCGGGCACTTATTTTAATAACAACGTGATATGCTCTTTAAAGTCCAGCTTGCTAACATTAAAGCTTCAACAGTAGCAGCTGTATCTATAACAAAACAGCGGTCTGTCTCGGCGATTGCAATAGCAATCATACTAATATGTTTAAACAGCGCGAGAATGAACAAATGAAGTATTAGCATCGAAAGTATACGTAGACAGTGTATTCGGAAAAATCGCTTTTAGTTTACCCGCTTACGTATTGCGTTGACCATGGGGACTCATTTCGCCCAAAAATGTCCGTGACTCAAGCAGTGGCGTTTATGCGTACCGCTAATCCGTATATGCGGCAAAAAATAATATGCCGGATGCCGCCTGCCGCCAAGTGCACCTGCGAACACGTCATAGGAAAGAATTATCTCTGTTTCTCGAGCGTTACCCGAATGGGTGTACTTCCTTACAACTATAACCTTATCTATACGTTCCGAACACACCGATTTCTCTAAGATAAAGCGAATCAAATACAGCGTTCCTCTTAAGCCAGGATGCAAACTTGGTATTTGCACTACTCAAAGCGGGGACCAAGAAAACGTTCTGGTTAGCTATGTAGGTTCACCTCTTTTTAGTGGTGATTTTCGGTAGCCTTCTACCACTAAAACGCCCAACCCTTACCAAAAACTCGAAATTTGGGAGATGGCCTTGACCAGCTCCAGCCTCGACGAACGGCTAAGGCGGGTCGCGGGGGCCCAGGACGCTGCCCAAGCTCAAAGCATCCTTGACTAAGGGCGCCTGTCTTTAGCTACCTTGTAAATAAGGGTGTTTATTCTCTCGTTCATCTTGTGGAATAGCCGCTACGGCGTCCCTTCCACCATTACGACTGACGGTGGTCGCCAATTCGGCTCAAAATTGTTCGCCAAACTATCTCGGCTCCTCGGTGTCAACCACATCAAAGCTACCTCTCACCACTCCATCGCCAACGGAATCATCGAGCGTTTTCATCACCAACTGAAGGCGTCACTCATGGCTTCAAGTTTTCCTTCATCGTGGACCGAACGCCGTCCTTTCGTTATGCTTCGCATCCGGACGTCTCTTCGTAGTGACTCCTCCATAAGCGCCGCCGAGCTAACATTTGGCACCACTCTGCGAGTTCCTGGCGAATTCGTCAGCGACTCACCCACGGTACCTGCAGACGTTTCCGCGACTACGCATACCGTCTACGCAACGCTATGCGTATCGTAGTTCCTCCCCGACAACGACGAAGATCCCGTCGTGTGTAAGTCAGTCCTGACCTACAAAACTGCGCGCATGTTTTTGTGCGACACGATGCCGTGCGGCCTCCTTTACTGCCCCCGTATGATGACCCGTTTAAAGGGGTCATGGAGCACCCCTTGGGCTTGTTGAAAAAACACAACCTGCGGAACTGCGGCTATGAACTGCTCTGTAAAATATTACAGTCGTGCGCGCCGCGTAAAGGCCACAAGCGGAGCGCGAAGTTGCCGCAGAGCCATATATACCCTTCGGGAGAGTTTGGCGATTGTTTCATCTCGCCGCTCTCCGAGCTCCGCCCCAGCGCCGCCCTCTTCTCGTGACGTAATCCCTCTCTCCTCACCGGCGGCGGCGGGCGGCCGTGGCGACAGCGCGGCGCGGAGTCCAGCGCTGCCGCGACGGAGAGACGCCGGCGCGCCGCACTTACACGATCGCTGAGGAGCGCGCGTAGGTTACGAAGCTCTTGTGCGAGGCCGCGCGTATTCAAGCGTGAATTTGTTGCGTGCGATGGGCTGCTGTCGCGCGGGTGGCTGTTCAAACAGCAGCGCGCAGGGTTTCCGCCTTTTTAGGTTTCCGAAGGAAAAGAAGCGACGACGCCTTTGGATCAGGAACATCAGACGCAGCAAATGGACCCCGACCGACTGCTCCGTGCTATGCGAGATACCTACTTGAGTATTTAGTTTGAATATTGCTGGTATAATAAACAGCGTATCATTAACACAAACTTATTATTTGTTGTGCAATGGGGCCCTTTCAGGTGCACAAACTTTAAAAATAATTTTGTCACGCTGAAAAAAAGAAGTTTTATGGTTCGCGTTTCGATCGCTTGGGCAGATTGAAATTTTGTAGCGATCACGCTATAAGTGTCAAGCGTGATGTGTTGCGTTTACATAATTTATCGCGCGCTCTGAGCACGAGCTTGAGATGTTACCGTGATGTTGTGAGGAAAAGATTTATTTCGATATCGCAGGTTACCTGGCATGTGTTGTACGTTACGTGGTCTGCGTTTCTGTGGCTGTCAGATTGTGGTGTCATTTACCGCTGTGTGGCCGCTTGTGTACATGCTACCAGTTTCACGTTTAATTCGCGCATGTAAATTAATCTGCGCCTCTGTGCTAAGCGAATGTGCCTTGCGCTTTTTAGTCATGCACTTATAGTGCACGATGTCTGTGCTCGTGCAGGGAGCTCTTCCACTATAGCAAGGTGCCCTTATGTGCTCGATTAAATTTCGTGATTAGGAAGTATAGAGCGCGAAGAAGTTGAGCAGAAAAATGATTTTGTAAACCAACAGGATGTCCGCTATCAGAATAGCTGAACGAGGTATTGTTTCCATTTAACACGCGCCTACTGGGGGCCCTGCACCTGCTCTGACGAAAACCTTAGATGCCTCAGCAAACGCGAAAATTGACCGCCGGCGTCCGCAGCGTCGGCGTCCCGCGTCGGCGGCGTCAACAGGAGGGATGTCAAAAATCATTACGTAATGACGTGACCATACGACTAAAGATTGCGACGTCATCATGACGTCGAATAACGTGATTTCACGCCATGACATCAGCACATGACCGGATGTGGTGTAGAAAGATTGCAGTGCCTCCGATCTTGGAGGCAGTGCAAAACGGTGTTAGGTCGCAAAGCTTTCGAGGGGGGGGGGGGGGGGGTGAGGAACAACACATCAACTGAAGAAAAGGAAGACGGCTTTCGCCTTCGAGTGGTCTTAGGCGAATGCATAAGGGACCCTGTGAGTTTTTTTTTGTCTCTTATTAGAGAATTTTAGTGCCGGGGACTCCAAGCCGCTTCCTTATTCACCCTCTTACGTTACCTTGTACTCTCAGCCGCACCCATGGATTATACAAAGGAACGTAAGGGCCTTACATACGCAAGCCTTTTGGGATCCAGGCACTAAAATTCTCTAAGAGGGAATTTTAGGGCTCGAGATCCCTAAGCCGCTTGTGTACACCCGCTTTTGTGGCCTTAATATAATTACGTGCGCTGGTATCCCTGTTTCCTTTAAAAGCAGAGCTGTTTAAGCTTGGAGAATCCCCGTTAGTGGCGAATAAAAATTGTCATCATCATGAACCGGCACGCAATCTGTCCTCTTCTTTATCTTCTGCTTTGCTGCCAGTACACGTGCACAGACATTACCGGCGTGGTATGCAATGATTCTCACGTAACACTTGTCACGTGACATGTTCCAAAAATCACACCTGTTATATATGCTCGTCACAGAGTCACATCACGCAATACCAATTTTGGTGTATATCAATCTGGCGGAACGGCCGCCATCGCACCATGAGCGTGGCACGTAAGTCATTTTATACATGACACGTGTGTCATGATTTTCGTATTAACTCCCGTTATTTATGTGCGTCGCACAATCATGTCGCGCAATACCAATTTTGGTGTATATCAAGCTAGCGAAACGTCCGCCAGCGCACCATGAGCGTGGCACGTAAGTCATGCTGTACATGACACGCGTGTCATGATTTTCGTATTAACTCCTGGTATTTAGGTTCGTCACACAGTGATGTCGCGCACTACCAATTTTGGTGTATATCAATCTAGCGCAACGGCCGCCAGCGCACCATGAGCGTGGCACGTAAGTCATTTTATACATGACACGTGTGTCATGATTTTCGTATTAACTCCCGTTATTTATGTGCGTCGCACAATCATGTCGCGCAATACCAATTTTGGTGTATATCAAGCTAGCGAAACGTCCGCCAGCGCACCATGAGCGTGGCACGTAAGTCATGCTGTACATGACACGCGTGTCATGATTTTCATAACTTATGTTCGCCATACACTCTTGTCAAGCCATACCAATTTTGGTATATATCAAATAAACGAAACGGCCGCAAGAGCACCAAGAGTGTGGCATGTAAATCATGCTGTACATGACATGCATATCACGATTTTTATGTTATGACCAGTCATTTATGTTTGTCATACAGTCACATTATGCCATACCAATTTTGGTATACACCCCATGAACGAAACGGCCAGGAGAGCACAAATTCGTAGGCGGCTAGATAGGTAGATAGACAGATAGATACGCTCAAAGTCGCAGAAGTTCGCTAAGAAATGCTTTGCATTTAAAAGAAAACAAGATAGATGCAAACCCACAGCTCTTCATAGCTCGAAAAGTCACCGATGATCACTATACTCCCTCATGCGAATTCTGAGCGCAGCTTTGTGTTGAGGGAACGCGAACTGTGAATTTCTGGCTATCCGCATTGGAACATTCGTTACATATTACTAATATTACCACAGAAACTGCCAGTGCTCGAGTGCTACGCACGCCACTCTGTGCATTGCAGGCGTCATCGACATTCCCGTCACGACAAGCGAGACAGTAGCAGCGCACCCACTAGCCCTGCATGCGCACGAGCTCCGACCGAAGGGCGAGCACGCATGACGGAGGAAGAAAGCGATGTTAGAGGCCAGTGGCTCGTGATATCGACAGAATCCACGTTCGCTGTCTTTCGTCCTCGTTCGCTCTATCGGTTACGCCGACGACGCCAACGGCGATGCCGAACAACGCAGCAACAGGCGCCTAAGAGCTGCGCTCTAAAAGCACAGCGCGTATCGTAGAACGTCGTGGACTCGAATCTGCGTGCACAACTCAGTTTCACGATGATTTAGACACGTCTAATTCACACCATATTTTTCATTAAATTTGTATAGCAATGTTTTTGCACAATTTCACTTTCGCAATTTGTTTAGGTGCGCTAGATTTCACGAATGAATAGCGCGTACATAGCCTCAGCCGGGCGCCCGTCGCGCGGAAAGACTATATATGGCGGACGCCGCCGGAGCGGAGGCGTGGCGGTGACGTGAACAGCGTCATCGCCGCGCCGCGACGTCACTGCCCCGCCCATTCGCCAGACTCTTCCTATCGACGGCTCTGAGTTGCCGTTTCCTCAGGCGCCCTCTTTTCAAACAGAGGCCGGTTCTCACTCTCGCCGGTGGGCGGGGCGTCTGCATGTTGACATCGCGGAGACATAGCATGCTTATTGGCCGATAGTCGGATGAGATGCGCTTCTTGCCACGGGGTGCCGCCACTTGCCCTCGCCGCACTCCTCAGTCTGCTAACTTTACACGGTAGCCGCACTCGCGCATGCGAATCACAGCGGGAGAGCGATCGCGTTTCATGACGCGCACTGACGTAACTTCTTACCCGGCGTCTGCATGTTGACATCGCGGAGACATAGCATGCTTATTGGCCGATAGTCGGATGAGATGCGCTTCTTGCCACGGGGTGCCGCCACTTGCCCTCGCCGCACTCCTCAGTCTGCTAACTTTACACGGTAGCCGCACTCGCGCATGCGAATCACAGCGGGAGAGCGATCGCGTTTCATGACGCGCACTGACGTAACTTCTTACCCCCCTGCCATCCCTCCCTGTCTAGCTTCCAGTGCGCTCGTCGGCACGAGCAAAGAGAGAAAGCGCCGAGAGCGTGCGCCAAACCCCCGTAACTTCGCTTATTCTTGACGGATTCGAGAAAATTTTTGCGGCGATCGATTCGGGAGGCAGTAAACTCCGATACTAAGGTCATTAGATCATTACTTGGAAAAGTGGTTCATGACCCCTTTAAGTTCCTCAACCGCACACCTAAATACTTCCTCCTGCTCATCGACGGCAGGGAAGATACGGTTTCCGTCGACCGTCTCAAACCTGCGTACTTAGATACCGACACTTCAACAACTTCTGCCCTTACAATCACTCTAGACCGCCATGCTCGTCGCGTGTATTTCGCAGCTCAACAGTGTGCTCCTCGCCACCTGTAACATACTCGCGACTTCCTCGATAGAAGGGGGGCCCTGTAGCGCGCTAGTACGTGCCACAAGAATCCGAACAGGAGAAGACGACGACGGCACGCCAGGCATGAGATGGCTGAGCCTTTTCCTGTTCGCGTAGGTCTAAATAGCTTCTGATGAAATATATAATTTGTGGGCTCCCAGCATCGACGCCTGTCTGCCTGCTCCGCAATGTATTTTCTTATTCTGCGGTAACGTGCTTGCAGATGTACATGTTGAAGGAAGATTTCGTAGCGACTCCGTGGATTACTATGCATTACTATCCGTTGCTTTTACATAGGTCTGGGTTTCTAAAAGGCTGTCATTTATGTTTCCTGCTCTCTTGACAAAGCCTCCATAAAATACAAGCGTATCACTGCGCATTTGATGAAAACATCCTTCCACAGGGAATGCCGCTGACGCCCACGTTTCGACAAGTGGGCTTGTCTTCTACAAGGCAGCATTGATGTCAAACAGCGTTGGCGTCAAGGCAGCAACGCTGCCTTGACGAGGACAAGCATACTTGACGAAACGTGGACTCCAGCGGCATTCACTGTTGACGGATTTTTAACAGCGCAGCTGTTTAAGCTCGTCGTAATTTGTCTGTCGGAAACAGAAATGATGATCGTCATGAAGAGGCACGCGCTCTCTTCGTCCTCTTCTTCGTCTTCCCGCTCTCCTGATTCGCTCCCAGAACACGGGCGCCGACTTCCAAGGCGTGGCCTGTAATAACCCTGATGGGTGAAAGAACGAGTATATAGAGAGATAAAGAGAGAAAGAGGTACAAAGAAGGAGAAAGAGAGAAATTCTTGGCGAAAAAGAAATTGGCCGCGTATCTGCGTGCTGCGCTGCAAATGTCGTCGAAAGACGATAGTCTTCTGAAGGCCGTTTTTTTTTTCTGCCGGCCGTGTCTGCGCCGTTTCAGCGCAGCCTAAGAAACACTGGGGTATTTAGAATTACGTATCTATGTATTTTCTAGTAAAGGAACACACTACCCAACACTTACGTATTGATGTTGCGCCTGAGATGTGCGTAATATTTGTTTTTTGATCGACAATGTTCACAAGTATGAACGCAGCTACCAGTTCAAGATGGCTGGGCGTTGAGCAAGTGCTTAAACTTTGACCGGGTGGCCGAATCGTGCGACAGACAGACGGACAGACTAAAATTTCTGCGTTTAAGTTCCCCAAGAAAGACTATCGTCTTTAAAATTTTTTCACGATGCGGGATTCGAGCCCGCGTACCTTCGATCCGAAGGCGAGTGTTCTAACCACTCGGCTATGCAAGAACGCTAGCAGAGCGTAGCGTAGCCTTGTATAGTATAGTGTAGCAAGTTGGCGGGAAAGGGAAGTGAGCGTTAGGAGGAGACATGTGATGGTGAGGAAGAGGGAGAGAGTAAAGCATAGCATAGAAAGAAATGCAGGAAGAGAAAGAAAGACGGAGAATCAAAGAAAGAGAGAGAAAAGGATAGAAAGAAGGAGGAAGCGAGCGAGAAATTGAGATGGAGAGAAACAAAGAGATGAAAGAGGAAGAAAGATAGAAAAAGCACGAAAGAGAGAGAAATAGAGAGGGGGAAATGAGTAGAACTAAACAGCGAAAAGAAGACAGAAAAAACACAGAGAAGAGGGAAGAAGAAAGAAAGAGAGAGAGGGAAAATTTGCAAAACTTTGCAAAACAGCAAAAGCCAGGACTTCATAGGTGCCGACAGCTCCGCTTTATCTTTAGCAGTGCGCCTCCAGTGCAAGCAACGCTTTTCGTCTCTTCCAGCCTCCACCTTCCCTGAACTTTTGTCTTGTCTCATGTTGGGATAAACGTGCAGCGCGGCCCATGCGAAGGACTAAGAAACAGACGGCACGAGCGCTCGTTTCTTGGTCCTTCGCATGTGCCGCGCTGCACGTTATTCAACATTAGGAACTCGCCCAGCTTGCTAATGGGCGTAGCCAGAAATTTTTTTTTGGTGTGTGTGAGGGGGGGGGGGGGGGAATTTGACCATACTTTAGTATGCTCGTCCGTGCGTTTGTATGCGTGTGTGTATATGTAGGCAAGTGTGATGAGGTGCCCTAACGCCGCTCAGAAGACGATGAAGCGGCGATCTTGAAGATGCCTCCCTGCACGTGCCCGCGTGGCGCGAGAAAAGAAAAAAAAAAGAAAAGGAACAGGCCACGTCGACCGATCAGACGGAGCCAGAAGCTGGTGCAGAGAAGACGCGTTGGCGCCCCGCCACGGTGGTCTAGTGGTTATGGCGCTCGACTGCTGACCCGAAGGTCGCGGGATCGAATCCCGGCCGCGGTGGCTGCATTTTCGATGGAGGCGAAAATGTTCGAGGCCCGTGTACTTAGGTTTAGGTGCACGTTAAAGAACCCCAGGTGGTCGAAATTTCCGGAGTCCTCCAGTACGGCGTCTCTCATAATCATATCGTGGTTTTGGGACGTTAAACCCCAGATATTATTATTATAGAAGACGCGTTGGCCTGGTCGGACGTCAGAGCTCGGGAGGCCAACATCTGTCGGAGGGACCCGGTCGAGTGTCAACGCCCAAGGGACCTCGCAAAGACACGTCTTCTGCCCCGGCACCCAGCGGACGCAGAGGCGACATCCCGCATGGCCCTTCTCGTACAAGACCCGCAACGCAGCCACGACCGCCAAGTCAAGGCCCATAGCGTGAGCGCGGCGTTTCTCGAACTCTTTTCTAAAGACACTTCGCGTGTTCATTGTTTTGCTGTGCTTTGTATTTCTTTGTTTGTGTATGTTTATGTCAGAATATATGTTTGTGTGCCGTGCCAGATGCGTCCTCTTCCTTGCGACCCTCACGAGCGTCTCTGACACTATGCACTAAACCTGCTCCCCGAACCAATATCGTAACAGCAAGCAAACCTGAAAATTTTCGGGGGGATTCGAACCCCCCAACCCCTCCCCCTGGCTACGCCACTGTTGCTGAGTTATCTGGGACACACTGAACTTGCTATTCAGAACGCAATCGATACTTACTGCTGACGTCTACCATACCTGCAGTACGAAACATTCTACGTGACATCGAAAGCGTAGTTATGTGTACCTTACGAAAGTAACAAACTGAATATCAAAAAATAAGTTTCGAAGTTTCAAAGACGATGTATGCGAATCCAAACCGCGGGATAGAGACAATTAAGGGAGGCGTGACAAGATTGAAAAAAAATATATTCGATCATATTTCGAGATAATAATGAATCAGAATAAATCTTACCCAAGTTTTACGACGACGTAGGGCTTTCCAACGAGGAGACTGACTCACTCCATCAATGCAACGAGGTTGACCCAAACGCGAAATTACTTCTAGCCGCTTAGCACGGAATCTCGCGAACGTGGCACTGATGCGGTGCGCACGCTCGAAAAAATGCGGAGTGGCAGCCCCTGGTTACCTGCTTTTATGTGCTCCGGTTCGAGTGGGCCTGGGCTGCACGCGCCGCTTCCTCACGACCATGCCACTCGAAGTTGTGCGCTGCACAACGGCGCAATCCATCCGACAGCAGCTTGCGAATCGCTGGGGCTACCGACAGATGGTGAGAGATAAGGTGGCACCCGTTGAGTATATGCCCCCTACAAGAGGACGGCCGTTGTATGGGCAGCGGCTTACTGGCGCCCGTTATTAACGTTCGGTTTCAACCACGTGAAGCTGTGCTGAATTGATAGGCATTTCTTTGTTTTGAGCAGGAACGACGAGGCAGCTGCATACAGGATCTGCATAGGCAAGCCACATCAGGGGCCAAATTCACAAAGCTTTACAGTCAAGTGCTCACTTCGATTGGTCGGCTGGTTTCGCTAATTAAATGCCCGGCAACCGGATGGGCTGAAAATTTATCTTGGAACAAAATTCTATAGTAACACGCTTTTGTGAATACGGGCCCAATTTCCCTGTCACGGATGGGAGTTGGCATATCTCCAGAATTTTCTCTACAGGCCGCGTTGGCGATAATAATACCGTGCTTCAGCGTTTTGTGTTCGCGCCTTAAGATATTTTTCGTCGTTGTATAAACGCTTACTTCGAGCAACAAAATTCATTTGCCAGTAAACGCTTTTTCTCGTATTTTTCCATAGTCCTCCTGCCTTGCTTGACATTAAGCCCAATCCGTTACCTTTCTTCAGAAAAAAGAAAAACAAAAACGCAGAATTTTCTTTGGAAGTTGCCCGAGTCCTGAGAAATCGTCGAGTTTTTTATTGTTAGAAACTGCATGGTTGCACCCTTCCTTGGAACGTTGCTCTTGGGTGGCTTCTGCCATCTTTCTCGCGCTCGCCAGTCTCTCCAGAGAGAGAGAGAAATAGATCAAAATAAACGGCAGGGAGGGACCAGTGTCTCGAACGGTCCCGCGATCAGCGGACACCGTGTTCGGGATAAATGTTTCTCAAAGTCGGAACCTTTCTGACGCTTATAATATTTTGCAGCGGCTTTACATCTTACGCCACAGGGGGCTTTTATTCCAACGCCACGGAATATTGCAACAAATATTCACAGAAAGTGTCCTCACTTTTCACTTCAGTACCACCGGTACAAAGCGTTCATATGGTTCAGATGTATGCAAATTTTGCCAGTGGCGTAGCCAGGGGGTGACACACCGGGCTCGTGACCCCCCCCCCCCCGAAATTTTCTTCTGCCATGTGATAGAGAGCACGAACGGACACTCGACAACATCTGCCTGCCCGGCCCCCACTTCAGATCAAGGAGGTGCCCCCCGAAACAATTTTTTGCGCTAGAGGTGTAAACGTCGAGGTTGACCGTGTGTCGTAGATAGAAGATTATCATGAACCAGCACGTGCCATCTTCGTCCTCCTCTTCATCGCCTTCCGCTTCTTCCTCTTCTGCTTCACTACCAGAAGACGTGCGCCGATTTGTCCGGCGAGGGATGCATGGGCGAGAGAACGGGTACAGAGAGAGAGAAAGAAAGAAAGAAAGAGAAATAGAGAATATTCTGGCTAAAAAAAGAATTTTGCCGAGGCGGGATTCGAACTCGTGTACCCACGATCCGTTTTCGAGCGTCCTAACCACTCGGCTATCCAGGCGCGCTGTCAGCACAGCGCATAGCCTTGTATAGTATCATCTTCATCTATCATCTTCATGAACAGGCATGCACGTGCTGTCTTCTTAATCTTCGTTCTCTTCTTCCTCTTCTGCCTCTAGTACACCAGCTCTGCTGCGACCCAGCCTTGTGGGACTTTGTGCAAGCTGGGATAATTTTTAAATGCGAAGCATTTCTTAGCAAATCTCAGGCACTTTGGCCGTTTCTATCTACGTATCTATCTATCTTTCTAGCCGCCTACGTCTGGGCGCTCTCCTGGTCGTCTTCATAACTTGTAATATACCAAAATTGGCATAGCAGGGGATCAGTGTATGACGAACACGATTCACTGGTCATGACATGAATAATGCAAAATACCTGTCACGTACGTCATGAAACCCTTTCTCTCAGTCACGTGTGGCACATACCCGTAAACCGGAGTTAATTTTATGCGGGTATGTGTCACATGTGATACAGAGTCTCAACCAAAACAGTAACCGCGAACACACACATTGACACGCAAGTAAAGTGATAATAATAATTGTTGGTGTTTTATGTCCGAAAACCACGATATGAGAGACGCCGTAGCGAGGTGCTCCGGAAATTTTGACTATCGGGTATTTTTAACGTGTACCGAGATCGCACAGAACACGGGCATCTAGCATTCGCCTCCATCGAAATGCGACAGCCGCGGCCGAGATCGAACCCGCGACCTTCGGGTCAGCAGCCGAGCACCTTAACCACTACACCACCTCGGCGGGCGCAGCGAAAGCGAGGAAACTGAAGACGGAACGCCCTTGGAAGACGCACAACTACCATTCGCTCGTCCATGTGGTCCGCAACGTGGACCACGTGAATTACGCAAAAAACGGCGTCAATGCTTCCTACAATAAACCTGCTGAGAGAACCAGGCCTCTCATCATTAACGGTGACTTCAACTTTCATTTATCAAGACCCAAAAAAGGCTTGGTCCTTATACGGCGTGAAAGACGGATTGGATGTGGAGAGGGCATCAAAAGACCTCGTTGCCATATCTACGACAGGAGGCATCATAGATCATTTCATCGTAAGAGGCATCAAGGATTTCCACCAGCTGTGCTATACCTCGCACTTCACTACACTTGGACACCTCATAGCCGCGATCACGAACGGATCCGATTAACAAGTCCGCTCCAGCTGCTGGTGCTCACTGAACACGGTGATTATGACCTTTTGAGAACTGTCAAGAACCCCTTCTACACATCCACATGGGTTCGTAAAATGTGCGTGCGTTCTCCGTCATAGCGGACAAGTATAGACTACTTTACGGACGGGTTTCGGTGCCGCCATGCTGGGCTGTTAACCTGGCCGTGTTTTATCTTGAACAACTAAGCGAGCAGTGTTACGGTGGGCCTATACACATGAAAGCTGTTGGGTTGGTGCATTACGCGTTGCCTGACTTTATCATTTCGCGTCAGGGGATACAAAAATAAGAAAACATTTGTTTAACAGCCCATGATCGCAGCGACCATATGCCTTAAGTACCATAGTCTATAAGCATTAAAACTGCACCTGTGACTGTAACGTACGTGCAGTGCGCCTGCGCGCGCCACTTGGCTGTGTATATATGTGGGAAACTTTCCTAGCTGAAGCTTAGTTGTGAGTAACGCCTGCCCTGTGCATCTGTGTTCCTTCTTTGTCCTGTTGGGATTCGCGCTATCCACTATTGAAGAATATAAGCGCCACATATCAGCTTACAGCGTCTGGTGTTGGTAACACCCATGTTGCTGTTACATCGTTACGCAACTGTAAACAACTGGTTATATAATAGATACGCGACTCTTCAACATATGAGTGTGCGTATACCACTTCCATATTTCTCTAGCGTCATTCCGTAACGTTTCGCTCAATGTGAAAAATTACGCCAGTCACCATCCCGCGCATGCTTCGCATAACATCGATTCCCACGGTACGTGGGATCTTCGTTCTCTTCTTCCTCTTCTGCTTCTAGTACACCAGCTCTGCTGCGACCCAGCCTTGTGCGACTTTGTGCAAGCTGGGCTAATTTTTTCAGCCTACGCCCCTGCATTCTGCATGCGTTTGGCCATGCGTTTGGCCGTGTGGGTAAGACGCTCGGAAACGGAGCGTCACCAAAGAAATTTATTTTTATTTATACATTCATTAAACGCGTACGCATTTCTATTCCGACTCAGCCAAGAACCTGTATGTCCATTCTCGCCACGTAAGACTAGTCGCTATATTGAAATAATTGTACAAAACAAAGCAATTCTTCTCGGCGGTGCCAAGAAAAAACGCCAGGCCTGCGGTGAACCCGCAGCACAGTCACAGCGAAAGCTGGAGGAGCGGCGTTTCTAGAGCCCGTTAAGCTCTCTTGGGGCTACAATACAAGTACACTAGAAAGGTACCCACTACGCCATAAATCAAAATTTTTGTGAAGTTGGGAAGCACCCACTAAGCCATTATTCGTCATTCTGCGGAGAAGCGAGGCACCAGCTACACGTCTGTAAGGCATTATGTGCACTTTGTTAACGCGACGACTGATGACGACGAAGAATTATGGCTCATCCCTTTGTAATGGGTTTGAATCTTTAAACGGGCCACCAGTTATGTAATTTGCATTGGGTGACGCCCGGTCGCTATTTCCCTCTCCCGTCATGCTGTATAATATCCGTTGACGTGGGAGAGAGACGGGGGGGGGGGGGGGCGAAGAACTTTACTGAGACCCCGAGGAAATGGATCATGCGCTTATGGGCTTCCTTGGCAACCAATACAAGTGCCCTTGCGAGGAACCCACTACGGTATAAATCATTGTGATTTTACTGAGACCCCGAGGAAGTGGATCATGCGCTTATGGGCTTCCTTGGCAACCAATACAAGTGCACTTGCGAGGAACTCACTACACTATAAATCATTGTAATTTTTGAGAAGTAGGGCAGCAGGCACTGTGCCATTTTTCGTCATTCTACGGAGAGCGTTGGTACCTGCTATACGCATGTAAGGAATTATGCGCACTTTGTTGATGCTGTGCCTGATGACGATGAAGAATTATGGCAGAGTCCTTTGTAATGGGTTGGAAGCATTCAACAACCTACTCGTTGCGCAATTCGCATTGTGTGACGCCTGGTTACAGAATTCGCGTTGTGCGACGCTTGGTGCTTATTTTACTCTTCTACTACGCTATATTGCATATGCTAATGTGGTTCCTTCCCGACATGAAGCCTGTATAGGACCTTTTTGCAAAGCAGTTTCAAGCACCGGTCTGAACGGTCGCGTTTTTCATGTTCTCCGCTACCAAGGATTTATCGGCCATGGGCCGAGGTGTTGCTCAGGCTTCAGCCAGCGGCAATGACTACCGTGTTGTACTGCCTCGCCTTCCCACCGGTAAGCTGGTTGTGGATTCGATTTTTCTACATGCGGACTTAGCTGGTCGCCCTTACCAGGTTCAAGACTTCAGAGATGCTCTTCGGGAGATTATCGACTTGAAGGAAATAAGCTCGATAGGTCAATTCCAAATGTCACATGTTTGGATGGTCACGTGCAAGTCAACGCTAACGAAAACAAAGTTGGTCACAAGAGGTGAATTTTTCGTCAAAAATCGTCGATGCCTCGTGATTGACCCGGAGCCTACGGAAGTAAAGATGAAACTTATGTGGCTTCCTGAGCACTTGGAAGACGCCTATATTCACGAGGCACTGCAAGTGTTTGGGAAGGTCAAGACAATATCAAAAGAAAGCTGGAAAGTAGCGGACATGGAGCAAATGCAGACGCTAAACTGTGATGTTGTTTTGTCCCTTGCCGATGGAGTCCGTGTTGGCGACGTTCCCCACATTCTTTATGTCTGTGGAGTGCAAAGCCTCGTCCTGATCCCTGGCCGCCCACCACTTTGTCTTCGGTGTATAGTTGGACACATCCGTCGAAATTGCAGGACTCCTCGCTGCGACGACTGTCGACGCTTCGGCCATTCCGCTGAGGACTGTGTTGTGACATACGCTAACAAACTGAGGCAGCGTACGCAACAGCCAGATGATAGCCTACAAGAGCATATCATGGATGCCACCGAGGTTCTGGATGCAACAGGAGACACACCGTCAACTTCAGATTCTGCTGGCTCCTCCAAGAAGGATCCAGAAGTGACAAGAAATTCAGTTGCTGTTGACACAGTTGCAACTTCTGAGTGCAAAGAACCAGGTGCATCTTGCAAGCAGCTGATCCAAAATAGCTCCGAACAGCCTCAAGCACAAGGAAAAGTCCCCACGAAGAATGACGCTGCGCTGACCCAAAATGGCACCGAAGAGCCTCTAGCACAGGAAAGAGACCTTAGGAAGGATCCTGCTGAAGTTGCTTCACCTGCTTGCGCTGCAGCTCCGCAGCAGCCTTTTCATCATGGTGTGGCGTTAGATGAATATATGCAGGCTTCTGTGGATACGACAATACCCAAACGCCGCGCGACGTACAGTTCGGAGTCAAGCAAGGAGAGTGACCCAGCGACAGTCAGTAGGAAGTCACGCCGTCGCCGAACGTCCCCGCACCATGGGAAGTGTCGGCGATCCCGATCTAGGAGGCCTGAGTCAGGACTGATCACATGGGACAATAAGCGCAATAGAAAGTAGTCACCATGGCGCAATCTGAGCGACTTATCTTTGCAACCTTGAACGTACGTGGCCTTAGGTCTTCGCAGAAACAGGCGCAGCTCCGTAGACTTTTTAAACGAAAGCGTCTCGACTTTGTCGCCATCCAGGAGACAAAGATCGAGAGTGACGAAGAGACTGAGAGGGCCCTGCGGCCTTTTCTGTGTGAGTACAACGTGTGTGTTTCACATGCAAAAGGTTTATCTGCGGGCTGTTGGCTGTTCCTGAGAAAGAGCCTACCCTGTTCAGCAATCAGTACTAGTGTTGATAACGAGGGCAGATATATATGCTGTGATTTTTTGTTGCAAGGAGCGCCGTGGCGAATTATCAATCTATATGCGTTTAATGAGGTTTCGAAACGACTTGATTTATTCAAAAATATGTCTAATTTAATTGACTCCGACAGATGCACTGTACTAATGGGTGACTTCAACTGTGTATGTGACGCTAATGATCGTAACAATCCTAATGGCAGGCGAGACAGGAGTGGTGAGCTTTTATCCGGTATTGTAGATAACGCGGGGCTAATTGACATTGGTGTTTCGAACCGTGTAACGGCATATACAAGAGTTCAGGGATGTTCTTATGCTCGCCTTGATCGGATTTACGTGTCCTCATCGCTCCTCTCTCGTAAAATATCCTGTAGCACTGAAGCAGTGTCGTTCTCAGATCACTGTATTGTTATTGCTCAAATTGGTGAAAACCGTCATAAACAATTCCGCCCACAGTGGGCCCTTTGGAAGATGAACTCAAAGCTTCTCTGCGATCAGGAATTCGTGAATCGCGTCCAGACGACAATGAGGCAATCTTTTTCGATTGCTTTGCACATATTTGCTGCTTGGGAGCTTTTTAAACAAGAAGTCCGTGTTATAGCTATAGAAATTGGAGCCGTTAAGTCTTACTATAAAAAGTATGAAGAAAAGGCACTCCTTAAAAGTCTGTGCAATCTTTATGAAATGGAATGCGAAATGCCGGGAACGTACATTAATGAAATCGAAAATATTAAATGTCAACTTCAAAGATATGATGCAGCCCGCTACAAAGGAGCGCGTATTCGATCTAGAAACCAACGCACCTTGAATTCCGAGCAACCGACGCGTCAAGCTTTACTGGATGAACAACGCCATGCAATTTCTAAACTAATTCCAGACTTATACTCTAACGGTGTCCTGATAACAGATACAAGAGACATCACTTTGAAGTTCGAAAAGTTCTATGAAAGTTCATTTACTTCTCTTTCTGATGATCCTGACGTTCACCTGAAGGCTAGTTTTGTTTCCCTCTTGAGCCCCTTGAAAGACGATGACTGTGCAGCCATCAATGGACCCATTACGATAAAGGAAATTGAGCAGGCAATTGACAACTTACCTTTATCGAAAACACCTGGCCCTGATGGCATCTCAGCTGAATTTTACAAAGCTTTTAAAAAAACGCTATCTCCCATATTGCTGGACATCTTTGAAATAAGTTATGACATGGAGACACTCCCGCGATCTTTTGCAAAAGCCACACTGTTTTAATACCGAAAACCTCTGACAAGGAAAAGCTTCGCTCCGTCGAAGGTTACAGGCCAATATCGCTGTCAAATGTGGACTACAAAATTTTTGCGAAAGTATTATCAAATAGATTGTAATTTGCGATGTCGATTCTCATTGGGTCTCATCAGACATGTGGAATTAGGGGCCGATCTATACAAAACAATATACACGTTGCTCGAACAGTATTCAGTTCTGCTATGGTTATCAAAAACAGCTTGCAATGCTACAGGTAGACCTTGCAAAAGCCTTTGATCGTGTTAGTCATTCGTTCCTTTTTTCTCTACTTGAGCATGCCAATGTTGGCACAGTCGTGCTTAAAGGTGTTCAACTTTGTTATAATGAATGCTCAACTCGTCTCATTGTTAATGGTCAACTCTCGAAACCTGTTTCTATTTGCTCTTCGGTGAAACAGGGATGCCCGATGTCACCACTTCTGTTTGCACTTTATCTAGAGCCGCTGTGCTTAAGCATAATACAGTCCAGTTGTATTCGCGGCTTTAGTATATTAGGCAGTGAAGTTAAAGTATTAGCTTGTGCAGACGATGTCGCTTTCTTTTGCACAGATAAACCAAGTGTAGAAAATGTGGTATCTACAATTGAAAAGTTTGGCGTTGTATCAGGAGCGCGTTTAAATGCCTCTAAGAGTTTAGGACTATGGTTTGGCTCGTGGGGTACCACGCCGAATCAGTTCGCAGGGATTAATTGGACACGAATCCCGCCAAAATACCTCGGAGTACCACTGGACGCGTATAGATTCAGTGCGCATTACTGGAAGGAGCGCGTTCCTAAGCTTGAACGACAGGCCTAGACATTTGTTCCCCATCGACTTTCAATATTCGGGAGAGCTGAAGCTTGCAATACTTTCCTAGCAACAAAGCTTTACTACGTATTGCAACTTATCCATTGCGCGAGATTTTATATACAACGCTTTCATCGAATTTTTGCTTTCATATGGTCTTCGACTTTTGAGCCCATGCGTCGTGACAACATTTTCAGGCCAGTTAGTGAGGGTGGGTTGGAATTAGTACATCTTTATCTATGGCAAACAGTTTCACGGTTCTTCTTTTTTCGAGACAATTCCCACCCCGTAATCCGTTCATTCTTGCAGGTTACACTTGTTGATTGCTTGCCAGACTTAGTTGTTTCATCAAACTTCTCCGAACGCCCGTGTTTGTGGGGATTCATGCAGGAAGTTTACCTCGCAGTTCGGTTCCTTAAAGCTCGCTTTTCCATGGAATACCTGTACACAGTCTCGCGCAAGGTACTGTATAAGGATTTACTAACTATGCTCTTCCCGCCTCCGTTGTACCGTTCATTGTACTCCGATCTTTCAGGCCACGATGTGTTGAAACGTGTGCGCAAAATGTATATTCCTCCTAATTCAAAAGCATTTTTCTATAAACTCCACTCTGAAACACTTCCGGTAAGCACATGGTTGAAAAGAAAAGGTATTTTTGTCTCTTCTGTTAACTGCCGTCTATGTGATGTGCCGGAAACAATAGAACATTGCTTTATTAGCTGCAAAGACGCTATTCTGTTCTGGGATGTCCTTCAGAGAGCACTGAAGAAACGTTTTGTCGTCAATTCTCACACCATACGTTATCTTATACCAACATCGCTTGATGAAGTGCCATATGATATGTTTTTCCTCATGGGTATGCATAGCTTATGGAAGACACGTATGCAGGACCGTAACGCAGAACCCACCATTTCTTCAAGCATGCACTTCATTCGCATGACTATTCAGCTAAAGGACATTTATGATGACCTGGACTTTAGACCGGACTGGTACACCCTCTTGGTGAGGTGCTCGGCCTCACCACCTTTCTAGTATAACACGATGTGAAGAACTTTTACCGTTCTACTGCGCGTTGTGTTAGCCATCGAGTGTGCACTTAGTAACGCTTGAGCGCATATTGTCGCTATGTGATTGTACCTTTGCTTGCTTTATTTGTGCTATTATTGTGCACTCTAATACTAAGTGTGATAAACACCATGAAAGAAAAAAAAACCGGCATGGCTCAGAGGTTGAATACTGGGCTCCCACGCAGAGGGCCCAGGTTCGAACCTCTTTCGATCCTGGAGTTTTTTTCTTATTTCGTTTTTTTTTTTCTTATTTCGAGCGATACTGGTTACGGACACCGGCGGCGGCGGTGGCGGCGGACAACTACGGCGCCAAAAACGGCCGGTGAAATGATCTCAGAACAGCTTTCGCTGTAAAAAATACCTAGGGCCCGACGCACCGCAACCGAGTGCCTTACGCACAGGGCGAAACACCCACTTTTAAGTACGTAAGCACTTCTAGGGCGACTCAAATAGAAAAACTGTCCGTGCGTCATCACGCAAGACGATGATCGCCATAAATAAATGAACGAAACAAACATTGTTTCGCCCCAACGGCGAAGCAATAAATGCGATAGCAACAAATTCGAATATCACGCGAAGAACGGCAAATAGCTGGAAACTTGCAGCTTGCTGTTCAAGCACAAAGGACTCACGAAAAGAATACACACAGGACCAGCGCGAACTAACTGTCACGGTGGTTACTTCTTTGTGTTTGAGCAGCGCGTTCCTTTAGCAAACGCGGCCGCTGCAGCGAGTGAAGTGACCTTCGTGCACTCTGTAACTTCAAAGTAAACTTGCGGTGAAAGCAAAAGAAGTACAAACCTCCCCCATCAAGGCATAAGCGCGCGCGCACGGGCGACACGCCATCTAGGGCAAAGTAGAGGTGGGGGCGCGCGCGCATAGCAACGAGCGGGCCGATTACCTGTAATGCGCGCCCATCGCGCCATCTCGCTGGTGATAACAAAAACAAGTGCCTCTGAGCTCTGTGTACCGCCTGCGGTAAATGGTGTATATAAATAGCTCACCGTTAGCATGCTGAAGAACGTAGCATTTGTGGTCGAGTCGTTTCGCGCTGACGACTGGGGGGTTGTGGGTTCGATTCCCGACGACGGAACTTTTTGTTCTAGTTATTTTGTCATCTGTTAGTGTATATATTACAAAGACAAATCCGCGACGGAAATACGTCAGTGAAGTCTTGGTATGGTATGAATAACTTTAGTGACGTCCTGTGGATTCAGTCTGAGACTGATGCGGGCCGCTCCCACGTCCGGACAGAGAGGCCAAGCCCCTCTGCCGCCACACGGGCCCTCTGGACAGCCCTGAGTTGGTCCGCCAGCATGTCACTGTGCATCATTCGCTGTCACCACTGTTCACCTTGAGAACCAACACCAGCCAATGCCTAGCAGCCCCAGAGCATGTGGTCTAAATCGAGCCACGGCCGCTCGATGAAAAACACACGGTGCGGCCTGCCGCGTGGAGCGGATACTGCGTCGCGCGCCTAGTGCTCCTGGCTGCCGCCGCGGCGCCACCAGTGGGGGAGCCTCTGGGGAGACCGAAAGCGAGAGCGCCGGAATTATTGCGGCGGATCGCGGCTTGACAGCGCAGCTGCTATGCGCTTGTTAGTTTTTAAAGGGTTACAATAAACTTGCTATAGCATTAACTATATTGGTAATCGTCCTACAGAATGTGCGCCGGCGATGCTTCAACCTAAATATAGCAAGTGTTAGTTTTATCTGAAGTGGTTGCTCGTGCGAGTAGCTATTTCTCGCATCATGTTTTTTCTCTTTTGTTGCCGTTGCGCTGTTCACCCTCGATAATGTATGTTTGTACTACATATATTTTATCAACAGGAGAGTCGCTCATTGACAAGTGCGGTTGTATTTCCGGAATGACTGTTGCTCACACCTTAGAAACAAAAGCATTATGAATATCAGGGGAGTCATAATTGCTTTATTGCACATGCATGAAAAAAGGATCACTGTGTTATTGGAATCACAGGCGCAATACCTTCCTGGCCAGAGGTTTTTGCGCCAAGCATACGAGACGCTCAACAGACGTATTAACATTTCCTGCCCAGTTGGCAAGAAGCGTTCGTAAGAGCTTTCTGATGAAAACTCTCCAGACTTCCATGGCGTGGTCATCCTCCCCGCAAGTCCACTTTCAGCACTTCCGTGGTCATAGAGAACAGCTGGTCACCTTTCAGACATCTCGTGAAAAAATATCCGACGGGAATAATATATGATGTTGCCAAGCCTCTTATTACAAAACATAGTAATCGGTTTGCCACTTGGGGTACCGCTGTTGAGTGCTCTTTTTCACCACGGTCAACGAAACCAAAAAGTTTGTCGACTTGTCGGTCGTATATGACCCTCTGCTGTATGGCCATCTCGTCAACGATCAGGGAGGAGAACGCTTCTTGCTCTTCAGTGAGACCCTTGAATTCGATGCACAGCCGCTCCTTTATCAACGAAGTGACGCCGATTCCACCTGTTAAATGGCCTACGTATTTCTGGAGCGTTGAGCGACAAGGGGGCTGAAAGATATTTCTGGACCTTGCATGCTCATAACTTTTGTTGAAGCATGCCTTTTAATTACACATTCCCTTAGAATGACGTCACTGTAGTGGGTCTTCTTCGTCGAGAAACTGCGAACTTGGTTTTTAACGAACTCGGCAGTCTTGTCACCTTGCGCAGCACCACTGAGCACCTTCATAAAACAGACAATGTCCGTGTTATTTTCATAAAACTACGCGCGCTCCTCAGCCTCATCCACTTTTTCTTGAAGGGCCTGCAGTGCTCTTTTCATACGAGCGATCTTCGCTTGGAAGCAGCGCGTTTTTTTTTGTCTTCTTCTTTCAGCAGGGGCGTAGCCAGGGGGGGGGGGGGGGGGGTTGGGGGGTTCAAACCCCCCCCCCCCCCCCCGAAATTTTTCAGTTTTGCTTGCGTATATATACACGCGCACATACAAACGCACGCAAGAACATACACAAAGTATGGTTGAACCCCCCCCCCCCCCCCCCGAAAAAAATTTCTGGCTACGCCTCTGTCTTTCAGTTTAACAAGGTCGAATGTAGTTTGACATGATCCATCTGAAAATGATGCCATTTCCACACACGTTTCATTCCCTATAGTTCAAAGTTGTTGGGGGTCGTGGCTTCAGTGCTGTCACTTGACGAGCCGTTTTAGCTAATGACAAAATGGCTATTTTGAAGCGGCATTGCCCGAGCACTCGGCACTGCACATTATCGGCTTCTATTTCGGAGCGTGGCCGCTTCTTCCTCGGAGCAGGCGTGCTCCTCGTGCTCATGTAGTTTGTATAACCGGGGAACACTGTCGGCACAGCCGTTGGCAAAAGTATCCTCAACTTCTCGGTCTTCTTGTAGTCCTGCTCCGTAAAATGCAAGGCGCACACCAGGGACCTGTCATTAGGCTGCCATACTGTTCCCTTCCCGCCGGGTCCTTCACGGGAAATGTTTCGTAGCCATGCTGCCCTGCGTTCTGCGTTACTGGGAAACTCGTGGTGGCGTATTTGTGGGTCCTTCGATGCATTCGTGGAACACAACGGCACACAACAGTTACGCGGCATTTTGCCTAACGTATAAAATATCACACATGCTCAAACTGTCTTGAGTGACACTCAGTGCGAGCGATTCATGTGGAGAAAAACAACCACGACCTCGACCTACCCGCTGAACGCGCGCTCCTTCCCGCCCGCGCGTCACGTGGAGCCCTCCCTAGCCAAGGGGGGGGGGGGGGGGGGGTTGGGGGGTTCAAACCCCCCCCCCCCCCCCGAAATTTTTCAGTTTTGCTTGCGTATATAGGCACGCACACATACAAACGCACGCACGAACATACATAAAGTATGGTTGAACCCCCCCCCCCCCCCCCGAAAAAAATTTCTGGCTACGCCCCTGCTCCCTAGAGTTACTGTATATGCTACCTTTAGGTAGCAGGGTTGCGCATAGGTCTGGCTAGCAACCACAGCTATGCGGGGAAGTCGCACTCCGTTTTCGCAGGTGACATGCCTACCGTGTCGCCGATTAAGATGTCTGGTGTGTCGAATACCGGCGATAAACATTGACTATCGATGACTGGTGTTAAATCAGTTCGCTGCAGCGGCGCCATCGAAAAATACAAAAATTGGCTTGAGCGTCAGCTTCTCCGCACTGCATGGTTGCCAGCGGCGTTTGGAAGACAGATGCGCAACTCTGCTACCTAAAGGTAGCATACCATGGAGGAAGGAATACTAAGGAGAGGCCCTATCGTATTAAAGTAAGAAAGAGAGGAAAGAGGTGGTAACATGCAAATCATGACATGCATGTCATGTACGGCATGATTTACATGCCACGCGGCCGTTTCGCTGGCTTGACATCTACCAAATTCGGTATTGCGCGACGTGACTGTATGACGAACATACATGACAGGTGGTAACATGAAAATCATGACATGTATAGGGAACCCAAGCTCAAGTTTGCGGCGCGACGACAGCGCCGCGCCAGCCGCGCTGCGGCTCTGTCGGAAAACTCTGAACCTTCGCGCGGCCGACTCAGCCCCTTTCACGGTAGCGGTAGCACACGTGCGCTCGCGTTCTTCTCTCGGGGCGGGTAACTGTGGGGCCGTCAGCTGGGTACGTTGAATCGAGAGGCTTGCTGTGCGAAGCTGCGCATTTCCGCGATGGCAGAAGCCACCCCGCGGAAGCGCAAGCGTGGTCCGAAGTATTGCGGTTTAGCGGCCAGCCATAACAGTGCAGACAACACCAAGGCACGCGATTTACGTGTGAAACTGTATTGTTTCGTGTCGCACGAGAAATACAGGCGGCAAGCGTGGATAGCTGACAGCGCTGTCTCGCCTTCTATTTTGGTTGTCTGAGTTCATCGCTTTCGTTCGTTTCGACTACCTGAATCGGTAAGTAACGCGGCGCATGCACGCAGCGACTACAGTAATGATTACACGCTGTCTTCTCGCATTGTGAAAGTCCAGTTACGGTTGTAGGTGAAACAACTTTGTGTTTTGATTCCCCGTGTTCGTGAGACCTACCCGTCGTTGTTGAACGTTCACACTCGCGTTATGCCGTTAGCGTTGCGCGGTTGGTTGAATTCAACTGAACTCGGCACATTGTCAGAAGTTCGGCGCCTGCAATTCACGCGTCGGGAAGGCTGCTTTATCACGCCGGAACGGACGTCCGTGCATTTTCAGCAAGCTTTGACATCGTTCTGCAGGTTTGCTTTGTTTTTGTCACTTTATTATTGTGATATATATTTAAGCCGCTAAATACAACTGGCACTTAATAAATGCTTTGCAATTGCAACCTTGAAGTAACCTTCTGTCACCTTCTGACTTCGTGCGATTTTGTAGCCGCGTTCGCGCAGCAGGTTTTATACGCCTGTCAAGTCGATATCATAAAAAGAGACTGCAAGCATGACACGAGAGCCGAAAAAACGAGGCGAGCAGTTCATCTTGCTTCACAGTGGTTAAAGCTCAGCTAGCTGCCTCGCGTCTTAATCGGCGGGTGATTCTCCAGCGGCACTGAGGACTTGACTCTAACCTTCTCAGGAAACAGGGCCATGGCCGTGTAATTTCTTTCTTTCGCACGCCGCAAACGTTTGTTCACGAAAGTACACGGCTGTAAAGCATGCCATATCAAAACAACAATCATATGATTCGTAGTTCACACCGCAGAACATCGATAGCGTGTACGGCTTCATTTTGGGGTGCATGTGAACCATTATTCGTCTTTAACATGACAGAATGAGACTTACCTCGAGGTATACGTCCTACACGGTGTAATCGCGACTTGGGAAATGCATTTCGCTTTGAGTCGGGCGTCGTTGTCGTCGATCGTCTGCTCTTCACCGTTAAGGTGATTGACGAGCCTTTCTCCTTTTATCAAGTTCGCTTTTCGGAAGTGCCAGTCAAGCTTGAAGATCCTTTTGAAGCCGCACTGCACGCGGTACATTGTGAGACGCCGCAAGTGCACAGCGAGAGCTCTGCACGTGCACGGAAGCGAGCGGCAACGCGGTGGAGAGAAGGGAAAACGCTCGCTACTGACACCCCAGTTTCTCTTTTTCTGACAGAGATGGCGCTGCCTGTCAAGAGCAGCAGCGCCGCTAAGCGTTGCTTGGGAAGCCTGTCTTGTACGGCATGATTTGCATGCCACGCTGATGGTGCGCTCGCGGCCGGTTCGCTAGATTGATATACAGCAAAATTGGTATTGCGCGACGGGACTGTACAACGAACATAAATGACAGGTCCTAACATGCGAATCATGACATACATGTCATGTACGGTATGATTTACATGACACTGTCATGGTTCTCTTCCGACCGTTTTGTTAACTGATATACCAAAACTGATATGACATGACACTAGTGCGTGGTGAACATCAACGACAGGTCATGCGTTGTATATTCCAGAATATAGATTTCACTAGCATGGTATATACCGGATTGTACATTCATGCAGGCATGCATGGCAAACATGCGATATATAGTGAACTAGATGCCATGGCGCGAACGACTTCACTTGTCTGAAAGACAAACAAGGAGATGTAGCAGTTCTTTGCCGGCTGCTTCGCATTACATCGATTCTCACAGTGCTTGGGATCTGCCGTATTTTAGATGCGAAGCAACTTATAGCGGAGTTCAAACCGGTGGTGTGCGGCGTGATCACCCTTACTGCGCATGCGCATACCCTCTCTCCTTCACTCACTCTCTCTAATCCCCCTCTCCACTTTCCCTCTCCACTCCCCCTCTGAAACGGGCCTCGACGCATGCCGAAATTCTTTCCTGCGCAACGCGCCAGCGCATGCGCGTCCCCTCCTCCTCTCTCTCCTACGCTGCCCCCCTCTCACGCGCCTATCGACCGCGTTCCCCGCTCGCCCTGTGAGAATTAATGGCGGTGGTATAGCGGTTACGGTGCTCGGCTGCTAACCCGACGGTCGCGGGTTCGATCCCGGCCACGGCGGTCGCATTTCGATGGAGGCGAAATGGTAGAGGCCCGTGTACCTAGATTTAGGTGCACGTTAAAGAACACCAGATGTTCTGGGAGCGAAGCGGAAGATGGAAAAGCAGAAGACGAGGACGAAGACAGTACGTGCCGGTTCATGATGATCTTTCCTGTATACGCGTCACGTACCAATGCTCGGCTTAAAACAGCTCGGCTCTTAATATAGATATTTTCAGGCTGCCTTCCTAAGTACTTTTTCTGTGGCGTAGGCATCAATTACGACAGTAATTAAATAAATTAAGTTAATTACCATTTTAATTAGTGGAGACAGGCGGTCGGGTCAAATGGGAAAATTGCATCCCCTCCTGCGAAGAGCCTGTTCCCGCTTTCAGATTTCGCAAAAGTAGCCACTGGCAATTTTTAGCGAATAATAAAATCTGGCCAATTTTGTCGGCGATACCGAAACCGAAACTCCGAAGAGCGCAACGGCCCTACTATTCCGAGACGTCCAGAGTGAGCGAGCGTCGTCGTACCAATCGTCGATCGACTTCGCTTCGTGGTTGTACAGGTTCCGTTTGCGATTAGAGCACGTATGGCACACGTTTGTCAACAAATGGAGAAGAACTAACACTACTGCAATCGCCGTCGTGAACGGTGACGTCATTCTGGTTGCATGCTAGTTGCGCTCATCCGAGCTTCAGTTTCGGTTTCGCCGGTGCATCTGGTGGAATTACATTGCTCCGCAATGATTACGAGAGGCCGATTTTTCAACATTTCAAAGCGGTAACGGCCTCTTCGCCGGAAGGAGAGCAATTCTCCCATTCGAACCGACCGCCTGTCTCCACTAATTAAAAGTTAATTTATTTTATTTATTTCTGCATGTGTCTGGCCATCGAGTCTACCATAAAGACAGCGAGCAAATATTCCATTTCCTTTATTTTTGACGATTTTCGGAGATTTCTCGAAACGCCCTGTATAGGTTTATTCGTTCATTTCTAATACTTCTAAATGTCGAATAATTTAAATTCGTGTCCAAGCGAATTCGAATACTGTCATTATTCAAATATTCGAAGCGCTCGAATATTCGGCCATGCCTAATTTCAGCTGGTTTCATGGTGGGTGGCTGTTTTAATATACCGTTGCAAATACTATTGCCAGCACATATATCTATGCCTACCATTTCCCATACCTGGCAAGAGGCCCCAGCTCCAAGTGTTCAAGTGTAAAGATTTGCGATGTGAAGACCACACGACGAAGTTGATATGTTGCATGACGATTTTTAATCACACCACAGCTTAAGGCTCATAGCCATTCTGCACAAGCATTGGGCCTGTCATGAACACATCTCTGCCATGACTAACACACTCCCTGCAAGCTTGAAATAGAGAGCTAAACATGGAAGACATGTTCAACGTTAGATGATGTTTCAGCCAGTGTTTAAGGCCTTGTCGTACCCGGTGATGTCAATAAATGCCCAAATAAGTATACAATATGACGACAAAACCTAAGAAATGAAACTCAAATGGGACTTAGCAGAAGAACAGTTGCAACAGTCGTAGGGTGGGAAGGCAGGGTCCGTGGTAGACAGGGCAAGTAAAATACAGTACGCTTCCATCAATTCAACTCTGATGACAATGTTTTTTGTTTTGGTTATTTCAAACCCGCTTGATGGGTCCGAGCCAGCATCCATACAATTTAATGGGACTCTAGTTTTGTAATCTGCCTTTTTCATTTTCATGTGCTGCCTCCTGGTAGAGGCCGGGACAACCAGTATTGCCAGAATGAAAGCCTCCGAGGTCAAGATGTGTTTTGCAACTTTTCAGCTAGGGGAAGGACACATGCGCCATGACATCATGACAAAGGCGGATTTCAATCCTAAATTTTCCGTTTGCTGGATAAGTAAAACGTGACATGTGCCTGACATCAATGAATGCAGAGCCTACTTTGAAGGCTTCAAAGCGAGAATGGTAGCTCAGAAGTAATAATCACACCATTTACCCGATGCTGACGTGTGCCGTGTGGCTCTCAACAAAATTGTGTGGCTCTCAACAAAATGTTCCTGAAAATTGCACAAATAGTACAATCCAACAAGAAAATAAAAGCCGCTTTCGTAGCAGTCTACATTAGAACCAGCACAGCCATTATCATCGCCGTTGCTGTCAAGATGGCAACCATGATTGGCAAGAGAAGAATCGTAGTATGGTGACGACACTTTTTATCTGATTAAGAACGCCCATTCAGTTTATAAGTTACATATAAGATTAAGCTAGCACCAACAAGTCATGTTGCATCTTTTTGGCAGCCAGGTGTATTACATGCATCCCAGGATGTACTAGACGAATGGTTAGTCTAGGTGTGGGCCACTATCCTATTTACGACTGTTAAAGAGTCATTTAGTAAACGCAGATTATCGAGCAAGCCATGTACCATTCAGAGGAAAATATATTGCAGTTCTTCACAGGCTGCAGTAAAATGCTATCCACAGGTGATAACAATTGACATATGGCAAATTAATTGCTTTTCTGTGAAACTAACGTCTGCTGGTCTAATCTGATTGTCACGTTAGTTTTTATAATTCTTGGGTCCTCCCCAAAAAGTGGGCTCCAGTTCATTTTGAGGATGTGTTATAATAGCAGCACGTGCAACCTAATGAACTGGCGGTGTATGCATCTTGGCATTTCTTCTTCCTCTTGTTTGAGTCTATCTGCCAGATAATGTTGCCAACTTTGTCACTCCCATCAGAGTTAAATTAACGGAAGTCAGTCGCATAACACTTTCTCTAGAAGAGGAATGCAATAGGGCTGAACTAGGGCACATTATAAATGACTAAAAACACAAGACCAGGAGCCAATGACCAAACGTAAAAGAAGGCAATTTGGAAGACTAATCAATAAAATTTCAATACGGTACCATTGTTGTTGTTGTATACATCTCCAACTTGTGGTCATTGTTTACTGGCATTGCATTTCCAGTGCTGTAATGCAACTTGTGGGCACGTGAGCACTGTACCTTAATTCTGCAAAGCATTTAAAACAACTGCAACAGAGGAAAGGATGAAAAGACAGCTAAGAAACTCCACCTCGGATAGTTTGAAACAAAGGATCTGAAAGTAAGGAAGAATGCAGTTGCCATGTGCTGCAAGGTGTAAACAAAAACAAGTGTCATGCCGATCACAATGAATAGCAATGAAGAGAGACGTACACACTGTCATAACGTCTTTAAGATATGGCGTATTGCACAAAGCACATTGGGCAAATCTTGATGCTTATTTTTGTAATTAACTTTTCATTCATTACAGGTGCAAGAAAAAACGGAAATTCTGTAAGGTCAACAAATACAGTCAAACTCGGATATTGTAATATTGCCTTGAAAATTGTATCCAAAGAGTAAAGCACCGTATTAGCCACTGAGAAATAAAAATGACAATCTGTTCATTTCAAGATGTTGATGCTCATACAGCAGGAATTTTATTTGAGCTCCATAATTGATGAATATGCTTTAATAAGCTTCACCACAACAGAGACTTGCAATGTGGTGAAAAATATTAAATAGCAGAGAAAAGGTAGGCATCGCGCATTGGAACATCCTGCCTGTGGCCATTTGTTATCACAAGGAGGACCGCTAAACAAACTCAAGAAGGCGAAAGGCCTCACTACCTGATATGCGCATCCTTCAAACGGGCACAGATGAAAAATAAGTATGTAAACTGTCACGGTTTGAACACAGCCTTTGAGAAACAGCAAATTCCTGCCTCTGAAAATTCTCGTGTGAGTTTTTCGATAAGCTACAGATAGGCATATTTTATGAAAGGAAACAATTGTCATCCACTTATTTGTAGCATGAGGACATAAAGTAAGTGCACACGGATTTCTTTTTTTTTTTTTTGAAATACCTTGCCAGCTGGCGATGCATTTGTCCTGTACGGGATTCAGAGCTGGGACCAATGCTTTTCTGAGAAGTCACTCAACCAGCTGAACTAACCAGGAGCCCCGCAGATAGGATTATAAGTTTTGGGTAAGCGCAGATTATTTTATCCTTGCAATAGTCAAAAGAAGTCAAAAGAAATGCAGTTACACTTTTTCGCATCAATTTTCATCCGCGAGGTTTTGCTATAATCAGTTAAGTTTTGCTATAACCAGTTAATTCTTACTCGGTCCATTTTTCAGAAGCAAAGTCAATTTGAGAAGCAACGCTTTAGCAATCTTGGAAAAGCCAAACATGATCAGGTGCACTTCACGTTTAATATTATCAATAGACAGAATGATATTGTTATCCCCTATATATCAGAGTTTGACTGTATTTGAAGAGACCAGCGACAGCTCAGCACAATTCACTTTTTTGACGAGTGCACTCACTAAATCGCGTACAAATGAACTATGAATATCATGACTGCTCCTTTTGCAATTACCCTTATTTTTCAGTCAATTATAATTGATGATGATGACAAAGTGCAAACCTAAACAAATGATGACTGAGAAACAAAACGAAAAGGAAGAGTGATTTGCTAGGATTACTTTTTTATGGTTTACATAAAAAGAAACAACAAAACAGAAACAAGGATAAAAACTCGCTCACTAAAAACAAAGAAAAAAAAAAGCTGACCCACGAAGCAGCTATCTGCGCTCAGTTGTCTTTAAAAATCTCAAGTCCACCCTTTAGGGACACAAGAATTCCGCAGCAAATGAATGGCACATCACATGTTTTCTGCACTAGTTTTGAACCAATGTAGCTAACTATTGCCATTGAGATCAGCACGTCCCCCCGTGAAGATACCTACTTATAACCAAACTATCCCGCATAAAAAATGCAAATCAAATCAGACAACTGCACACGTCGAAACCCCGCAGTGCAGAAGACACACTACCAAACGTGCAGGGTCCAAAAATGGTCTCTGAAATCTTGTCTCGTAATGTGACGTCGCACCGGTCACGTAGTTGTACAGACAGTGCCGCTGCATGGCACCATGAGCAATATATCTGTGTGGAAGTTTGCGATGGCTTCTCAAGGCACTGTGCAAATCCTTACATACACAAACATACACGTACACGTCATGTGCATACATTCACCATCTACAATGTGGATAACTAGCCTTTCCCACTGCATTTGTTCAATGTGTCTGCTTCACAGGACGGTTGATGCTGGTCACAGCGATGTGCACTTGCGGAGAAATTGTTCGCTCAATTAGAGCCCACGAATAAGTTCTCGAAAAAGTCACCACTGTTGTCCTGAGGTTGCTTGCTGCCACCATTGGTTTCGCAGACCAGTGCACATTTGTAGGTACTCCTCGTGATGCTGCATTCGCTCACACATAGTAAAAAAAAAAACGTCGCATCCACAGCAGCAGTACGCACAACACCTGATGCCACTGCTCCAAGATCACTGATGCCACGAGAGGCGCAGCACAAAACACCTGAGTGGACTCTGTAGGGACCTTTGCGGTGCTTCACACAAATGGGGACGATGACCGAGGATAACTTTTCGTCACAGACACCGGGTGATGCAGCTTCATTTTACCACCGCACCGAAGATCGTCACTGTCACACATTGTCTCAGCTAAAAGTAACAAAAAGAGACACGAGATGTGTCTGTGAACAGTTTCTTCATCAGGCACCAAGGAGAGGGCTTTGCAGTACGTGCCACGTGAGGCACTCGGTGGATTTCAAGACGGGGAAGGCAGACTTGCAGCAGGTACCGTACGAAGAAAGGAAGCAAGGCACGGGAGGTGTGTGCTCAGTCGTTCTCTAGACGGGGCGAAAGGCACTCTTCCTTGATGCTCATGTCCAGGGCACTCGAGGCCTCTTCCTCCTCTGCCTCCCGAGCTGCTGTGGCAGCATCAGACTCTGCTTGCTCCAAGAGTGACCGCTGCTTGCAGTACCGCAACTCCTTAGGTGGCCGAAGGAACCTGGATTGCAATTAAAAGAGCAGCAAAGTGGTGAATGTCAATTTAGCGGTGAAGGCGCGAGAGGGGTGTTACTAGTATTACATCATGTGTATGGGAGGGGGCACTTTAGCATTGCAGGTCACTGTGTTGTTCATTTGCAAGTTGTACCCCTTGACATCATCATCATCATCAGCTGACTATGCCACTGCAGGGCAAAGGCCTCTCCCATTTTCCGCCAATCAAGCCGGCTCTGTGCTTGCTGCTGCCGTGTTTTACCCGCAAACTTCTTAATCTCATCTGCCCACCTAACTTTCTGTCTCCTCCTCACGCATTTGCCTTCTCTTGGAATCCATTCAGTTACTCTTAGTGACCAGCGGCCCTGCTTATGTCCATGTACTGTCGGCCGCAAACGTTTGCGGGATGTGCAGCGCGTGGCCGAGCAACGGAAAACTGCATTGCTGCGTCACCTACCGTGATGCGGCGGGTGTTGAGGCTATCGGCCTCGGCGATTAGCGACGGCGCGTTTAGACAACGTGCCGTTGCCGGATCTAATCGCGGAGGCTGCGGCCGATAGCCTCAACACCCGCCGCATCACGGTAGGTGATGCAGCAATGCAATTTTCCGTTGCTCGGCCACGCGCTGCACATCCCGCAAACTTCTGCGGCCGACAGTACATTTCTTCTTCTTGACTACGCCTAAGATGTCCTTAACACCCGTTTGTTCCCTGACGCACTCTGCTCTCTTCTTGTCCCTTAGGGTTTACACCTATCATTTTCCTTTCCATTACTCGCTCCATCGTCCTCAGTTTCTGTTGAACCCTCTTTGTAAGCCTCCAGGTTTTTGCTCCGTAGGTAAGTACCGGTAAGATGCACCGTACCTTCCTCTTTAGTAATAGTGGTGAACTACCATTCGTGATTTGAGAATGCTTGCCGAATGTGCTCCATCCCATCGTTATTCTTCTAGTTACGTCAGCCTCATGGTTTGGCTCCGCGGTCACTACCTGTCCTAAGTAGAACTTATTCCTTAACAAATTCCAGTGCCTCGCTACCTATCGCAAAGCACTGTTCTCTTCCGAGACTATTGCACATTAGTTTTCTGCATATTAATTTCTCAGCTACCGTTTGCTTCCCTTGTCCAATTCAGTAATCATGACTTGCAATTCGTCCCCTGAGTTACTCATCAATGCAATGTCATCAGCGAATCGCAGGTTACCAAGGTACTCTCCATTAACTCGTATCCCAAGCTCTTCCCAATCTAGGGCCCTGAAAACCTCCTGTAAACACGCAATGAATAGCATTGGGGAGATTGATTCTCCCTGCCTTACACCCTTCTTTATTGGGATCCTGTTGCTTTCTTTATGGAAGACTATGGTAGCTGTGGAGCCGCTGTAGATTTCTTCCAGTATGTTTATATATGGCGCATTGATGCCTTGATTCCGCAGTGCTTGCATTACTGTTGATGTCTCGACCAAACCAAATGCCTTCTTGTAATCTATGAAGGCTATAGTACATAGGTGTTGGTTATATTCCTCGCATTTCTCTATCCACCTGATTGATAGTGTGAATGTGGTCTATTGTCGAAAAGGCTGTACGAAATCCTGCTCGGTCCTTTGGTTGATTGAATTCTAATGTCTTAGTTCTATCAGCTACTATCTTTGTAAACAGCTTGTAGACGACGGACAGTAAGCTGATCGACATCACCTCCTACTTTTGTATTGCTCGAACATGGCATGCGCCATGTTCAAGCCAGGTAGAAGAGCCAACAGAGAGAGCCGAGGCTGAGGTAGAGAAGGATGCAGCTTCTGCACCACTAGAAGGGAGCACAGCTCATTGTCACTTGTTGGGGGGAGAGGGAGGAAAGTGGAAACTTGGAAGGGAGGCTGAACCTATTAAGATGTAACTTAGCAACGTTGCTTGTTGGGCGAGTTGGAACGAGTCAGTCATAACGTAGTTCAGCGCAAAAAACAGGCAACAGACGAGTGAGAGGACAAGGACACATTTGTGGACACATTTGTGGACAAGGACACAGTGTCCTTGTCCTCTCACTCGTCTGTTGCCTGTTTTTTGCGCTGAACTACGTTATGACTATTAAGATGAATAGCCATACACAATTGAGTGCCAGGTGAAGCTATTATAAAAACCAGTGCAACCCAGCACCTCTCCCGCATTGGTGGTGGACACTCTACCGCATCACGGCCATGGTCAGAAGAGGCGAGAAAAATGCCACTGCAGTGCCACCGCTGTTTCTCACTCTCGCCAGCCTTTCCCTCCAGCCCACCATTCACATTTCCACATGCTGCTGGCCTCAACACTGATTTGAGGACAGCTTTTTCCAATTTAATAATGTTGTTGCTAAGGCTAAGGCAATAAAAAGGTGCTCATGTTCCCTTGGAAACAAGACATGAGTGTTTCCTTGAATCACACGCGCCATCAATGCATGCTCTGAATATACAGAAAACATAAAAGTCTTGAAATGACTTAAAAGGCATACTAGAAGTCTTTATATTGTGGAACATTAAATAAACATTCGCTACCATTTTTGTCAATAATGTTTATGCTGTAGTCTTTCGTAAATTCTAGGGAAGGGCGAATAGTGAATTTGAGGTTCGAAGCGAATCCGAAGCAAATAGTGATTTGGTCGAATAATTTCGAATCGAATAGTTCGAATAGCATTTACCGGATATTATTAAGAAAAATAAGCATTTTTTCCTGACCCTTGCACAATATTTTTAAGGAGTGGAACTGGGTATGAGTGAATGTCACTTTTTTGGTTTGAAATGAAGTGGAGGCAGCCTTGAATAGTATCAGAATTTGAATAGCAGTAGGGTGCAAGGTATAAGTGGTGAAATACATTACAATTTAAAAATTACCATACTTAGCTCATATAAGCCCATATAACACGCTTTTAAACTTAGAAAAAGAATATATGCACATTTAACCTTGAAGTGTGGCTTTGCGGCAGTGCAGATTTCCCCTGGATGGGTTGTTTCACAGCACAGCAACCAGACGCCGCAGTGAAACCATCTTTACAGGGGGTTATGTGCAGTCAAGTGTATATATATATATATACTCGTTCATTTCGAATACTTCAAAATTTCGAATAATCTAAATTCGTATCGAAGCGAATTCGAATACTGTAACATTCGTTCGAATATTCGAAATGCCCGAATATTCGCCCATCCCTAAATTCCACTTAATCTGGTTAATTCGATTTTCTGGGCTCATTTAATCTCGTTTGAAGGTTCCAACCTGGGTCCATAGACATGGGCTTCTATGGGACCAAACATTTCCAACAATAGCAGCGGCATCCGACTTCCCAGCGCTTAGGGTACAGTGATTGCGCTGAACAGACGTTTCTTCCGCTGAAATCCTCTTATCTTGGGCCTGCCCATGGAAGATTCTAACGCACATCTTCTTATTTCTTGTTTTCGTCAGAACTCATTCGAATATTTACTGGGCAATGCCATACTACTAAACGGACCCAAAACCAAAACTGCATTTGCGGCAACCTAGTCAGAGCCAACTTAGTCACCACAATTGCTATTGCAGTCACGACTAATGACGGCCATGGATTGCATGTTGTGTACACAAGTTAGCATGCTGAAGTTACTTTAGTACTTCTACAGGCAGTAACAAATCGGATCACATGCTCTCGGCATTCCAGATAATTGCGCACGTTCAACAGCACAGCAACTGCTATGCAAAGGTGATGATGCTAGATTTCATCCTAGAACAAAGATGTTCTCTGGCTAGGGCTAACATCCTCTATGCATTGTTTGTGGAGTCTATATACAACTGCAAAGCTTTCTCTCCAAGAAACTTGTATCGGCTTTCTTTCGTAGTTTTGTGCTACGAGGGACAGACAACTATTTCCCTTTTGATGGACATTTCCCTACCATGCCGGCTACCACAGAACTGATTGCTCCCAAACCCGAAACTGTGGAAGCTTATGTCACTGCTGAGAAGCTTATGTGAGCTTATGCTCAATGGCTCTCAATGTCACAGTTGAAAATACTCATCGTTGCTGCATAATGCACATCACCATCACACTCTGCGACTGCTTGCACACATAACGCAAAAAGGTGTTTGCAGAACAAAACAGCTCAAGCAGAACACTTCTACTAGTCAACTGCAACTGTTGTTCGTGTGTTCAAGGAACAGTGACGAACGAGAGCAACAGTGGTAACCATTACATAACCTAACCACACCTCGTTTTTTTACTACTAACACGATTCTCTTTATACCTCAGCTCATTTCTGAATTACTCCTACTAGGCTCAGTGTTTTGACTCGAGTTTACTTGCTGAATGACAAATGTGCCCAATAAGAGATTCTTGTAGTGTTCTCCACGAGGAAGCATATCACCGCATGTTTTATGATGAATGCAGAATAAACGTTAAATGAATGCAGTTAAGACTGCAAGCCCAAGTGAAACCATGGGCTACGCTTGACACATTAAAAGAAGCAGTGAATGTCCGCGACATATCCTTCTGCAGCGCTATTACTTTTGCGTGGAATTTCTGAGGAAACGTTACAAATCCTCACTACAGACAACAACAATTCACTTGAGATATCTGGGTTCGAATGCATCTCTCAGCTAAATTTTTTTTTCAAGGCCACATCTGTCATAAAGGCACTGTTTGCATTCGTGTTGAAGGATAAATTATGGTGCAAAACAATGATAATTCATCCAATTGAGGGTGCCCTGCTACTACTGCGTGGCTGAATGAACTGAGTGAGCTACCTGTAACAGAGTCGCTCGCCAGGCTCCTTCTGGAGGATCTTGACTCGGTAGTAGTAGCGCATGGCACGCGACATCTTGTCAAAGTTCATGTTCAGGTGGTTCTTCTGCATGCCCCACAGCTTGGCCAGCCGATGCGGGTCGGTTATCTTGAAGACGCCCTCCTCCTCGTCCTTCCACGTTATGCAGTAGTGGTACCTCTGCTCGGGGTCGTTCAGCAGCTGTTGCAGGAAGTCCCACAGCAAGCGGACACCTTTGGAGGATGGCGAAACGCCAAAAACAAGAAAAAAACAAAACAAAAGATTATCTTCAACACCAGGAACAAAAAAATGAAGTATACTTTTCGATAAAAGCTTCAACAGGCTTCAATAATGCGCAGTGCACCAGTAATTTTTTTGTAGGTACATGTCTGAGGCCTGACTGACAGAGCCGCCAGACGCTTCCATCCCATCACTGCCAAGTTGGCTTGTGCGAATAGTAAATGTTAGGTTGCTACTTGGAGTATGTTAATCAGAATTTCTTCTTCTCTATCACTGCTTTGATTGGAACAACTTTACTTCCAAAATTCCGGTTTTTCAAGTTCATTGTTTAGCCTTTACATGAGTCTGTAAGGCACTTGAATTGACTGCTTTATCGAATGTGTGCTGAGAGTCTCGGTTTTTACGTGTGTTTTTAGTGGCACAAATATCATTTTCCAGTGTTCACACACGTTGTTCTGCGTCTACATTTGCGTGCGACTTCTGAAACGCATGCCATTGTCAGCCTGCCTTCGTGTTACTTTGGCTCTCTCTCGTCTTAACTGTGCAGCTTGTTTGCGCAGTTAATGCGCGCAGCTGACGGTGTCACATGAAGTTTAACTGTGCAGTTAATGCTCAGTTCATTTCTTATTTCCACAAGGAATAAAATCAACCAAGGCACACTCACTCATCTTATCACCTGGTGCATCAGCAACAACCCGGCCAGTCGTGGGCGGTCTCACTGGAGGCATGTTGAGTGCCATGGGCGGTTGAAGTTGTGGTGGCTTGGCAGCGACGGGTGGCATCATGGGGTGCAGCGACACATCGGGGATCATGCCGGGGAACGCCGACACCCCTCCCCTCGGCGGGAATGCGACTTGAGTCGGCGGTGTCGGACTTCGCCGCACCAGATCCACGACACCCTGCGCAAGTGAACGAGAAAGCAGGTGCTGTGTAGCCCCAACTGCATTTTCTGGTGCACAAGATTAGTTTGTATTGTTTTATGCTTAAGTTCATGTTAGTGCATCTGACAAAGTTGCGCACCTGATATATATGTATGCAATAACAATGCACACTGTTACAATCAACAAGCAAGTTCATTTACTCTAACGAACACAATAAGCTGTCTGCAGTAGCATTCGCAGAGAAATCAAATACCTTTTTTTTCACAGCAGAGCAACCATGGCCACAGATTTCAGCTCCTTACCATGTAAGTACTGCTGCAGGTGTAGGCCTAACTAATATTTTTGGTGTTTTAGTCAAGCTATTTTTTTGAAATATAACTTTAAAGCTCACGGCACTGAGGCCCGAAATATACAAATGACACCACAATTTCTTTATAATATGTGATAAAGCCCACCATGCCCCCATTAAATAAAGTTTCCACTTAGTTATTAAGAGTGCTTGTGTGAGAGGTCTCAGCAGTCCAGCAACATTCCTGCTGCTTAGAGCTGCTGGCTGTAATTTCTCTTTTGGATGCATCTATTCAGGTGTGTTTGTGGTTTGACACAATCGTTGTTTGTCCCAAACACATCATGCTTTGCAGGCCATGCCAGCAACATGCTCCAACTTACAGGGTTACTTACAAGTTCTTAAGAGGCTGATGGCAATAAAACTGCCACAGCTGCCAGCCAAAGTGGCAGGATTTTTTGACAGCAGAAAAGATGAAGTCTCTGATGGTCTTTGAGTGAAGTGCCATAGATATCGGATCTCTGTGCCTAAGAAGAGCATTACTTTATACTTTTGTTCTGCTAGATTTCATCATGCCAACCAAATTTAAAAACAGGTGCGTCTTATGCACAGGTGCACCTGACAACATAAACTTTTTCCCCAAAAGTTGCAAAAAGTAGTGTGTGTCATATAAGAAGGTACGACTTATACACTAAAAATATATGGCGCTATCTAGTCATATATTGATGTGCTGCCAACTTGACTGAACACTCAAAGAGTTAAGTAAGCAACCAAGAGGAACATTGAGAAACAGAAGAAGCGAGGCACTTAAGTGTATGCACAAAAGAAAGTCCAGCAAGGTGAAAAAAGTTTTTTATCTACTAATGACATGACGACTTAAGGCAGCATGGAAACATGTGGCACACAACAGTACAATGAAACAAAAATGTAAAATTAAGAATGGAAACAATTGCCAAGTGGTTGCCTGAACAAGGGGAATCGTTTGAGAGACCTGTTTTTGTTAGAAGCAGTGATATTGTCACATAGTTGTGATGGAGAAGAAGGCGGCAGGAAGACTGGTAAGTACGAAACTCTCTATTGGGCGAACTTGTGCCCATAAAATAAAAGTTTAAAGTACAAGCAATGCGTGCTGTACAGTGATAGTGGCAACCGTAGTTATTGGCCTTTGGTAATCTGATTGTCGGTGGAACGCATTGTCTTTTTATTAGAGCTGTGCGAATAGCAAAATTTTGGGTGCGAAGCGAATTCGAATAATAAAGATTGAGTGCGAATCGAATCGAATAATTTCGAATAATTTTCGAATATTTCTCAAACATTTTTCGAATAATTCGAAGTGAAATTACAGAAAAAGTTGCAGTGAATCCCTAAGTATGTTCTTGTGAGATAGCAACATGAAAGTGTTTCTTTTCGCTAGGTTTATGAAGCGCTGGTGGGGTCATATTTCATAGTTGTCTTTCTTATCAAGAATGAGGCAATGTAGAGGCCGAATTGTATTTATGTACATGATTTGGTGCAACCAAAGTGTTGCCGACAACACTTTACATGTGATAGGCAGAGATGCCATTTCCTCAGCCTCTCCTTCTCTTTCAACTTCTGTGGAAGGCTAACTGATGTGGCAGACAAGGGTGTGCTCCCTTCAAGTCCGGAGTTCCAAATCTGCCTCGTAGACGTCGATATATAAGAACATCTGAAATTTTGGATGCTAAAAAGCTTCGGCGTCCGATTTTTCAGACTTCCTGCCCAAATTTCAGGTCCAAAACAGCATTAACTGAGCCCCCAACTCTGCCACATCTTTCATCTCCATATTGGAACCAGCGTTTTCTTGAGTTAATACATTTGCGACCGTAGCGGACCTTGAAAGGCAGCTTTGCCGCAATACGTGGGTGTGATGAGGTGAAGCGTATTGAAAATCTAGGGACCACTTCCAAACGGACGTTGACTGTCTCTTGGCTAAGTTCGACCGTAACGGACCTTGAAAGGCAGGTTTGCCGCAATACGGTGGTGTGAGTAGGTGAAGCATATTAAAAATCTAGGGACCGCTTCCAATCGGACGTTGTCTCTTGCCTAAGTTCGACCGTAACGGAGCTTGAAAGGCAGCTTTGCCGCAATACGAGAGTGTAATGAGGTAAAGCATATTGAAAATCTGAAGGGGTCACTTTCAATCGGACGTTGACTGCATTTGTCTTTGGGAAGTTCGAATAGTTCGAACAGTAAAATTTCAGTGCGAATCGAATCGAATAGCAAACACTATTCGAAAAATATTCGAAATTTCGAATATTCGCACACCCCTACTTTTTATACGTCAGTGATCGAACCTTCCAGTATATTGCTGGCGCTTTCGTAAGCTTCCTAATAAACTTGACTCGTCGCGTCCTGCACGTAATCTTGACAGAACGATCTGAAGCAATAGCGAAGCTTCCCAAACATTCTGCCGTGACCTGTGCCGAGTGGTGCTAACAGATTTTTTGGGGTGAAATCCGATCACATCAATATATAAAGCAAAAAGGGCAGATGGCAATGATAAGGCAAAAATATTGTACAAATGAAGACAAGAAAAGCATATAGTAAGTTAATATTTCAAATTTTCAGTTGAAAGTAGTCGCAACCAAAACTCGCAGCTTCCTCATAACATTTGTCATTGTCGTTACGCTTGTCCTCATCCCACTTGCGGTTGCACTACAGCGCCAGCTGCTCCCTTGTCTGCTTTCTTCGGAATTTACATGCACGTGCACAAGATTTAACCCTACAAGTATTAACCTTACCTGCACCACTTGTTGGGAACATTCTCCTTGCAAAATGTTGCCAACCTATTGGGTTCACATAGCAGTTGCCTTTGTAGATATGCATCAACAAGCTCGCGGTAAAAATCTTAAGGACACCTCAAGCAAAGAAATTGCTAGCGGTGTCATGTAAGCATTATGAGATCCTATAGTGTCCTGTGCATCTGTGATGATTTATGCACACGGACTTATCTGATGTGTTGAACTGATGTGGTGGTGATGCCGCACCGGAAGAACTTTTCAGAACAAGTACCGTGTGAAATGTGTTAGATTCAAGAAGAAGTGACAAAATGGAATTCGTTCTTTAGGAGAGGAGAAAAGGAAGTGGTTGCTGTCTGGAACACCGGAGAGAACATGGGTGGGCTGCTTGCTGTTTAGGGTGAGAGCGGTTGGGTTCTGTACCCAAGCCAATCGACAGGCTTGAGTTGTACAACAGGCTTGAAGACCTGGAAACAGATATCACGCCCTTCGGGGGCAGATGCCTGCTAAATTAGCCTGCAGCTGTGCCAGTTGTTCGAACCCAAGTGCCAGAGTGGCCACACTACACCACACTCCAATCTGCTGCTACGTTGGCATAGCCAGCGCATTGCCATAGATGCGTGGCAATGCTTTAGCGTCAACCCAGCTGTAAGCTGAACTTTACTATCCCGGACTTTGCTGTTAAGGTTGCTCGTATAATGACTCTGTTTTTCTTTTATCCTAATTATTCATACCTTCTTTCATTCATGTCTTTTTTTTGAGTAACAAAAGCATCTTGCACAAGCAAGCGGTTTCGTTAACCATGTCAGTGAGGATATTTCTTGGTGATCGAAATGGTTAATCTCATGAACCTAATGCGCGACACTGTGGTACGGTGAGGGCGCGTTTGAAAGCACGTCAATGTGATTCAAGAAAGCTAGCGACCTTATGCCCTATCTTCCTATGCGGCAGGGGCCCAACGAGCTCATGACTCCTTCTGTAGCTAAAAAGTGCCTGCAAGACCTTATAACATTAGGATGAAAAATTTCTTTACTAGTGGACTGTTGGCTTAAAAATGTTCTGCCACAAGAATTTTTGAAATTCATCACATATAAAAGGAGTTTTCACATGAGTGGTAGACTTTCTCCCTCCTTCCATCACTGTGAGCGCACTGGAAGCTACACAGGAAAATGGCAAGAAAGTGATACACTGCCCAAGAGTAACGTCGCCGCACACTAGGGCCTTCAACATTTTCTCTTTTTGTTGAATATGCTGGCTGCTACTTTTGGCTCAGAGATGCATGCGGTGGCACTCGATAGGGGCTGCGGTACCTACACAATGCGGCCACAAGGCCATCTAGATTTTCCGCAGGCACCATTCATGAAATTAGCCAATACCTTTCTCGCCTGCTTCCTGCGTAGTTGGGCCTGCTCTCTGCGTAGCTGGAGACGATACTGCGAAGGAAAGAGCAAGCCGTTTTTGGCTGTTTTTGATACGAAATTGTAAATTTCCCGCTGCACGCTGTGCAATAATACTCAAATCATGTTCATGAGAGCCTCGGCTACAGATCGGCAACATTTTTCCCTTAAACTGCCTTCAACATGACCCTTGCCCAAACAAGAGGTGGCTTTACTGTGTTAACGTAAAGCCACCTCTCAGATATCAGATCACAACATGGCACACGATTGCACAAACTTTGGCTCATACGCTTATGCTTGCTAGAGCACACAATAGAGGCTATGTGCGATGGTTGGCTTGGCACACCAACGTTGGCAATGTGGCAGTTTTTTTTTTCTTTTGCGGCCAGCGGGGCATACGTGACCACCACTGCCGCTACTCTAGGAGAGTGCACGGTGCACGAAATCCAATGTACGAGTGACTGAAGTGCACGAGCTCTAAGACGACGCAGCGGTGTGCTTGTCAGCTACCAAGTGTACATGGTTGGATGGGAAAGTGTGCAAGCCTTGCTTGGGTGGCGGCAAAATTTTGTTTTTCATTAGCACCGTACTTCAGCGTCATAATTTTGATCTCATAGTAGAAGGAAACTGCGCTTGTACATGACATTCAAGAGAATCACTATGCTGCGATTAGATGGCCAACCTCTCTCGCAAAAAAGTACCAAGAAACTTGGCACGTTCACTGCTACATGGTACACTGATTGATGTTATAACAGTTACAGCCCCCATGCCTCTGAAAATGCAGATCATTTCTGAGCTGCGATTCGCCTGAGAAAGATCAACACGGGTGAAAGTCTTTTTAGCTCCTTTCTGACGAAAACGCCTGGCAGAGCCACCTTCATGTAGCTGGAGAGAGACGGAAAGGCGTCCGACTCCACCGCGAGTGACACCTCGTGTGCAGGAGGCATACAAATGCCGAGACCTCAAAAAGTGCTGCCGCAAGTGAACGCGCTACGCAAGGAAAGAGAGTTGTAAGCACCTGCTTATCCACCAGCAGGGGCGTGGCTGCGAGGGACGGAGGTGGAGAGGAGTTCTTGGCAGAGGCAAATCCTCCGTTGGATGCTGGTGTGCTGCTGCCAGCCTGCATGCCAGCGGAATCACTCTGGACGCTCTCGCCACCCGAGCTGGGGTCGGGACTCAGGATCACGGTGCTGTCCACCTCGGCTGACAGGGGAGACACCTGCAGGGGCTAAGAAGAGAAGGAAAGAAAGAAAAAAAAATAGAAGAGCTCAGTATGAATCTGCAATGGTAAGTATTGGGGCCTTTATGTGTTAATACAGTGTGTTTTGTTGTATGTTGCGCTCACGCACCCTCTGCACGTGTTACAATCTACTGGTTACACTTAATGCTGCTAAATAATATATGTCATTAGCAAGCCAGTTCTGCAGAACCCTGCAAATTGAAGGAAGGATCATAAAACAGAAAAACTGTACGGCGTGTCTTTTTGAACACGTAGCTACAAAGAGAACCTATGTGCATTTTGCAGAAAGCAAGCTTTCTGGAACTTATGCTGCAATTATTCAGCCCTTCTAATATGCTTTCGCTCATAATGCCTTTCTTGCTTTCACACAGTGAAAGCCACAAATCAAACCTGCAGCCAATTGCTTGGGTGCAGATGAATGAATGCTCTTCACACAAACGCAAATGAATGACAATTCACCTGGGTGTAAGATGTTGGGTCCTGCAGCAACACCTGGCCGTACCCCTGGATATCTCTTGTGATGACTGTGCTTCGGGGCACAGACCCATTGCCATGCGTACCTGAGGAGAAGCAAATGAAATCCACGTGTAAGTTCTTATTGCAGGCGATAAGATTGTGCAGTTGCATTTTTTTATATCGTCCACACTGTTACAGTAAGTAAACTTTCTGCCTTGTTCTCCCAAGCTAGCCTACCGTAATCTCGTTCCCACTCAAATATTGTGCTTTTAAGAACTGTAGCATTACTGAAGTTCCACGAGTGGAAATTTGAGGTTGAGGTACTGGCACAAGAAAACGTAGAGATGCGTTTCCGCAGTGATTACTGATAAACAAACAATGAAAAGCCGTGTCAGTAACAATTAAACCAGGGCACGGTAATGGCACGCAGAAAGGTGGGTACTTTTGTGAAAACAAGGAAATACAAATGGATACAAGCCATCCAATTGCCAGCATGGAATATGTTTGCAGCACAGCACCCTGAGCATCACATAGCATAACCATTATTATTAACAATTCGCCCCACGACTTTGCATAAGGACTGTTAAACTGTTCAGAATATGAGTAGGCTGTCCTTCATTCTGCAGTTACACCTCACAAACTTCCTCTGGAAGCTTACAAGTAATAAGTGAAATACAATGCCGGTGTGAAGAACGTGCATATAACTACAGAAAACTAGACTACAATTTCTACAGTCTTGTCCGCTTTCGATCTTAATTCAACAGAACCAATTCCATATATTTCGCAACAAAGCTTAAAAACTGAATACGCACACTACCATTTCAATGCAGTACATACGCTATTCGGTTTGACGAAGGTTATATGTCAACAATTTCAATAAAGGTATTCGTATTCGTAACATTCAGTACTTAGAAGCATGTACCATAGATTGTGTCCATGGTTACCTCGGCATTTCAGCAAGCATTAAATATCATAACAGCAAGAATAAGCTAATACTAACTCACTTGCAAGTGTTAAGTAAACAAGGATAGCACACAACAATTAATATTGAAGTAAAGACAAGCATAGGGTGAGCTTAGAAGGCCAAGCTCGAGATATGCTGACCATTGGTGAGCCGGGCTGTGTGAAGAGCCCTATGGAGAAGGAGCTGAAGGGCATTGAAGAGGACGTCGCCTGCCTTTGGGGCTCGCTCCAGAAAGTCAGCCTTGGACAGCAGGCACAGCGCCTTTCCTGCATGTGAAAGGCGTAGATGGTTTCGTATGACCACAACATCGAGCATGCCACGCCAAGAGACTTCTGGTCCTGTGCCTGATTAGTTTGCTACGCTGGGACAAAAATCATGTTTGGAAGTCATTTTGATCTTGGTGTTAGCCACATTAACAGGGAAGCACCTCATTACCATTCAATAGTTCATGACAGCTGATGTTTAGCATTAGACCTGGAATACTGCTATATCATTCCTCGACAACATTAAACATCATGTAAGACACATTATCCTGGTGAAGTATAGAAGTAAAGTTATGCTTTGTAATGAGGTGTTTCCTCTAAATATGTATTGACCTATAGAGAAGATACCCCTTTTATAATTCTGGGAAGAACAGAGGTGCAGAATGCTTTATGACTAATAGTATTTGAAATTTTTTTCATAACTTACACAAGCTTAACACGTAAAATTACAATTTGTGTACAAGGCAAAAGTATTCAGAAACCAGAGAGCAAAAAAGCTTCAAACTTGCATGCCTCTATTGTCTTTTGTTTGTCTGTTAAACTGAACAAGACGTGCCAGCAGGCACATCCAGAAACCACCCTGAGCCCCCGTTTCTAAGCACCGAAAAGTTGTATACGGTGTGGAACATGAGAACTTGCACGTATAAATTTGATGGAACTCTGATGTTCCATCAAAACAGGGCAACAGAAATGATACGAAATAGCTAAAATACTGAATGTGTGCTCGTTCACCGATTAAAAGTTGACTGAATGAACCGCTTATTCAATTTCTGGAGAAGTGTGATATCTGGTGCAACGTCAAGCTGTGCTCCAAGACGCTTGCTGACACTGCAGCTATGCGTACGGACCCATTTAATGCAATTACACCACATCGTGCTTGTCAGTGAAGTCAAAGTCATGCATCTTCACCGCGCAAATTCCCTTTGAACAGATTTAATCCCGGGTGTTTTCAATTAAACGTATGCAATTATATTAACAAACGGATTGGACTGAAGAGCACAAGGTGAATCTATTAGATCGTAAGAACATTTCATGAATGTTTATTTCTTGTTGAAGAGAATGTTATAACGTTTTAACACTCAAGCTGCTAAAGCTCAAGGTTCGGCTACAAACCGTTCGCAGAAACTCGCCTAGCTCTGACATCACTGCATGTTGCCTGGCAACCACCTGGCACATCTGTGCCTAGCAACGCGTTGGAGGAAGGAACGGAGGAGGATAGGAGTAGCGCCGAGGAGGAGGAAAATAAATTAATAAAAATGTTAAGGTGTTTATTTGACGGCACTCAGCGACAATACGTAATGGCGACAGTCACGGCAAAGTACGAACTCTCATCGCGAGCGGCGTCCTTTTAGCAGAAGTCCCACTAGAAGGCGCTGGAGAGCGCAACCCATTACCAAGTTCCAAGGCTTCGCTACAAAACAAAATAAAAGTCCTTGGTGAGGCGGGATTCCGGGTACCCACGGGCCGAAGGCGAGCATCGTGACAACTCGGCTATCCAGGCACACTTGCAGAGCAAGCACTTATTATGGGAACCGTATGATTGCATTGCTATGGGCAAGAGAATGAGAACAAGACAGAGGGAAAGAGATGAGACAAAAACAGAAAGAGAGAGAAAAAAAAAAGCACAGCACAGCCATGTATAGTATCGTATAGCAAGGAGGGTGGGAAAGGGAAGTGAGGGTGAAGAGGGATGATGTGAGGGTGAGGAGAATAAATGGAGGAGGGGAAGGCCGCCACTCTTTCCTCAGTCTTCGCACCACCAGCTGCCCCAGTCTTTTTAAATTAGTGCTAGACGAACATTAAAATATATGACATTAACGACATTGTTTGAACATTCAAGCTGAACATGAAAGTAACGTCATTATAATGTATTGGCGCTACCTGGGTAATAATGTTGGGTTTAATGAAGATTACAACTTACTTCACATAAGATCTGAACCGAAACACACACAGCATAATGCCTATCCTTGTTTAAGTGCAATATAATTGGATTTAACCTTACTCATCACTACAGAATAACCCAGTAGCTTGCTCCAAAAATTAAGCTAAACTTTTTTTCAAACACATCATAAATGAGTCATGCCAAGCAGATCATTTAGTGCATTTAACACTTTCTGGCATAAAAGAAATCTTCAACATTGGTACACCTCCTTTCCTCTCTCTCATTCCTTCCTTCAGCTATGTTTAGCACAGTCTACAATGAACGCCTTCCTTAAAAAGAAAAAAAAAAAGCACTAGCTGCCCTTGGTTCTGGCGACTCTAATAAGCTGTCTATAAACATTGCCGCAGATCTGGTTAGACACACTGCTAAATCTGAACAACACTTTTCGTGAAATTTACAGTGTCCATTTATTTCTGTTTAGACACATTTTCACGTGCCCATCTATGGGTACGTACAGTACAAAATGCTAAAAGGCTCCATTTTCTATACCTCGCCCAACAAAACCGATGTGTAATGCCATAAGAGATTCTCAGAATACCTATTTGGTAGTAAGGAAACAAAAATGAGTAACCATGCTTGGAAAGTATAGCATGCATATCAGATGTCTACCCATGCAACTACATGTCCAAGGGCCAGACGTGTCAACAAGACCAAGGCTTAGAAATAATTTATGCACTACACTATTTAAAGTCGCATTATCTTAGGAATACAGAAAGAAAAAATTTCTCAACGACAAAATGAGATTTTGTACTTCGACGATCACTTAACAACTGGCCACTTTGTAACGGATCAATAACAACCTTCTTTAGTAAAACTTGTTGTTGGGCTAGTTGGTGCATGTTACAAGAAAATTTGACGACGCACACCACCGAGGAAAGTAGGCGAAAGGAAAGAGCGTCAACTCGCAACTAATTTTATTCTTGCAAATCCACCGCAATATATACACCATGCCACACATGCGCAATAACGCACCATGCGTCCCATCCAACAATCGCCCACTCTCAATGCACGTGCTAGTTTAGAAACCTGTCAAAAAAATCAAATTCAGCTGAACGCAGTACCACCGACGTATCGCTAATACATATATCTTTTTTCTTTCGGATGAGGTATGCTTCTAGCATCTCTCGCTCAATCACCTCCTTGCTTCTACCTAAAATAGTGATATTGGCAAATCTTGCCTCACATCCACACGCGCTGCAGTGCATAGGCAAATGTGCCAAAAGATTATTCTTTATCGAAAGAACATGCTCCCTCGCTCGATCGTTTACGCATCGGCCGGTCTGGCCGATGTTCCCTTCCTTGTACGATGTCCGCTGTTGTGCTGCTTCTTGAAGACAAATACATCGTTCCATGTGCAACTCTAATAACTGACACTATGAGAACGTATAACAGCTATTGTAACAGCTGGTGTTCCTCAGCAGTATGACTGTCGTAACACAAATAAATACGATGTTCTGCTACACCTGCAGTGAACGTGAGTGAATGGCGCGCGCGTCACGCGTAGGACTCCGCGTTTCGGGGCGCGCTCGAAGCGGGCAAAAACGGCAAGCTTGCTTCGCCACATCGCGCATCATTCACAATGCGGCGAAGCCGTTCTCAATTCTGATCGCAGCCTAGAATATGCGTCTTTGGTTGCCCTTACCCCCTTTTTCCAAGATAGCCACGACAGGTAAGATGCAAATTCAATATAATGCACTCGTGCCGGAACTATGACACAACGCACCGCCATTGTCTTGACGACGCGAGACAAGATTTTCCTTCCGTTTTCTACTAAGTGTTCGTCACTGGCCCGTCACCTTCACCGACTTGTATATAACCCACACATGTGCACACCAGTTCTTACAAATCGTTGATGTTCACTAAATGCTCTGCGAAACCGATAAGAATGCCCAAGCTGTAAAACGAAGGCTACTAAAACATTAAACCAGGGGCAGTGGAGACGCGTACCCTGCCAAACACATCTCCCGTCACTTTACGTTAACTCCATATTCGACGTACGGTGCGCGAAACTGCGACTACCAGCGATCGTATTTCCGTCGTGTTTTCGGGGTTGCGCCGCCAAGCGCCGAAGCGTCTCGAAAGTGTCGCGCTGTACCATGCGTAGCTAGGGCGCCTTGATGACAGCGTTCCAGCGAGCCTCGATGCCAGCGTGGTGACACCCAATGACCACGCCGCGGACCACATTTGGTCAAACAGTGAAGCTATCGCGTTGTGTAATGTTGCCATATTGGGTCAGAGAGTGGACGCTGTGGACGTCATGTACGAAGGAAACACTGGCATCGCGGCGCCCTATGCGTAGCCGGACTGGAGAGACGCGCTGGAGCGCCCGCGCGTCTCTCTAGACCGGCCATGGATATATACGTAAGGCCGTGCATCCATGGTTCGGCGCTGCCCAAGTATATATATTTCCACAGCGCGTAACTATATCAATATTAGCGTGTATTATGAAGCGCGCTCTCGTGCATGCACTTACCGTTCATGTGGAAGTTCTCCGAGTCCGTGGGCACCAGGGAGAACTGTTCGGTGCACCACTCGAGCCACATGGACACGTTGTGCTTGCTCCACTGGCGCGGGTCGTTGCCTGGAATGGAGTCGCACAGAAGAGAGTTCATGGCAAAGTTAGCGGCTGCCGCCGCAGCTGCCGCAGCCGCCGCCGCCTCGGCGCTCCTCATCGGCGCTACGGGCTCGGGGAGCGAGGCGAAACCGAAGCGCAGGCCGCGGCCACCGCCGAACACCGCGCTGTGTGCGGGGCACATCCAATGCAAACACACCGCACCGTCGATGCGCGGGTGTAAGGTAAGTAGTGTACGACTATCTACCAGCGCGTTGTATCCTGGTGCAAAAGACCCGAACACGACTGGTACAAAACCTTCAGTAAGCGCGGTGTAACAAACTTAAGAGCGCAGAAGTCCACTTTGCGTTAGCAGATTCAGTGTCCCTCGGACGTAAATTAGAGGGCAAACAAAAAATGCCGTTAGCAGAGATGACTAGCACGTGAAGTATTACGCGTTAGAACGACGCACATGGCCGGTTGATCGTCAACCAACAGCGGGACTGTGAGCAAACGATGGCACAGCCTGTCGGTGATCGGCTCAGATCCCGGATTATCCTCAACATCCGAACGCTTGAGCACTGTCCGTAGGCACGGAGGGCGAAATTCGGATGGGCCGGTCAGCATGAAGACGAAAAGTAATCCGAAGGAAAAACGTCCTGTCGTGGAACGCAAAGTGGGCAGCGACGCAGGCGGATCATAACGTTGACGTCCTCGCCACATGCACGCCTTCGGTCATCGTCGAATCGCCGGCAAAGACACAAGACAACACCCGGCGACTGGCTTCGCAGTTCTGTATTCCAAGCACTTGTTCCGACACCCGCGGCCACGCAGACAACGTCTCCAGGATCAAGAAGGTGCCATGATGCGACGACTCCCGCGTTTGTTTGCGTGTCTCTCGAGTGGAAGACGAAAACAGCGACGCCGCAGCGAGAACAGCCGTGCGCCCGATTACGCCTTCGACGAAACACCAGCTGCTGCGCCCGAGATGCCGCCGGTGGTGGAAGGGAGCGAGTGAGCTCGCCGGAGAGAAAAGCGCAACCGTGGTGGTGGTTGGTGCCAGCTATTTCCTCGGGGAAACTACCGCGCGCGAGAACTGCCGCACTACAGCGGAGAGAAGGGATGACTTCGGATCGAGCCGGTGGGAGGGGTGACGGCGAGCGTTTCCTTCCCCCTTGGTCCGCTTAGTTCGTTGTTGTCTCTTTCATTCTTCTTCTCTCACCTTCCAACTCTTTCCTCCAGAAAAAAAAAGACAGGCCCCGTAGGTAGAGAGAAGGAGTGTGTGTGTTAGCCCGGTCACACAACACGCAACCAACGAGGGTGAAAGCGGTCGCCTTGGAACGCGACGGCGACGACCAAGACCACGGTCATCCGAAGGAGAAAACAAAACTAAGTCGCAAAAAAAAAAAAAAAAAACTGAATGTCGGCGCGATCTTTCTTCGCCCGTTCGTTTCATTCCTCAATTTTTTTTTCTTCGTCGCGCTATTTCTTCCTTCTTTTCTTTTTCTTTTTATCCTCTTCTCCCACTTTCTCTCGTCACCCGTTCCTTCCACCATGAGGAAAGAAAAACATTCCCCCGAAGAGTTAGTAGTGGTGCTACAGCCGTTAGGCAGCGCGCGCGCGCGCGCGAATAATGATAACGCTCGGGCCTCCGAGTGTAGGATAAAAAGAAAGAAGAAAACAAGATGCCTCAGAAAGAGAGAGAAAAAAAATCGCTGAAGCGGACGTGGAAAAACAGAAAGTGTTGAGTGGGAGAGATAGAAAAATGGTGGGAAAGAACAGAGTTGATGGCAAAAAAAAAAAAAAAAAGAGGGAAATCGCAGCGGAGCTACAAAAAGAGAAAAACCGGAGACGGACAACATCGTCGCCACTGAGCGGGAGAAAACGCACGCAACGAGATGGCCAATCGAAAAGAGAGAAAAAAAAAAAGAAAGCAACATAAAAGAAAGTCCTGAAGGAGAAATGAAGGTGAAGGGGAGTCCACTTCCTCTAAGCAGGAGGAAGTGGCGCGCTTCCAGAGACAAGACTCCATACATTTCACTCGGCAGCTTTTTCTTTTTTTCCTAAACGATCTTCCTCCGCGCATTCCTCTTTTGTTCTTTTTTTTTCTTTCCATAGCATGATCGCATCGCCACGTCGACGACATCGTCATCCCGTAAAATATACGCTCTATCGTTCGCGTTTCTATTCCTTTCTTTCTTTCCTTTCCTTTTTCACCTCGCTTCGGATGTCCGCCACGTAGGTACGTTCGGTCAGCAACGCGCACTGGACGCCGGCCAGTCTCAAGGCCACCAGGCAGTCGAGGGTGGCGAGTCAGACGAGAAAGAAAAAGGAAAGGGAAGGAAATATCAAAGATCAACAGGAGGAAAGAAACTAAATGTGGGCGGAGGCAAAAAGGAAGCCACTGGAGCCAACAATCGCCGGACACATACTGGCAGACAGAGACGGCCACGCATCGCCGACACCGCCTTCCTCCGCGCACAAAGGCACCGAGACGTAGTAAGTACGTCGAAAAAAAAAAAGGACCGAAAGAGCGGCGCGTAGATACAGTGACGAGTTACAATGGCGTCTCACGGCCTGTGTGTCTTGGCACACGCTGTCGCAGACTGGTGGGTCAAAGACTGCGAAAGTTTATATCAGAAACGCCACGCAGCAAGCAGAGGGAATCAAGCTGATATCGTTCCAACTCCTGCGTCATTTTTGTTTTGTTTTGTTTCTGTTTTCTTCTCCTCCACTACGCCCCATACGTACCGTGAGTGTTGCTTCACGAAAATCCCGAATAACACACGACTTTCGAAAAAGAAAGAAAGCTCCATTCTGCAGACTGTATCGACAATATTTTTCAGCTAATCGCGCTCCAACGTCTTGCAGAGAAGAGTCGACATGCGGCGGCGTCGCCAGCAGAGATACCCGGATGACACGAATGCCCCCTTATTGCGAAAGAATGCGTCTTAAAACGGACACTAAGCCTTACCCCGCGTGGAACCTGAGGAAGCTGTGCCGCAGACTCCCCACGCGAGGTCTATATAATTGCAGGAAGCCGCACAAGCGCTCACTGGTTTTCCGAGAAACCCATGAGGCGAAGCCCTCCGCTGCAGCCGAGGCATAATGTTTAGACGCCAAGACTCGCGTCAATGCGTCGCGTAAAATCAGACCGCGTCCATTTTTCGTCGGTCCACCTCCTGATGCGATGAATGAACAAATGAAAACGAGAGAACCAGAGTGGAGAGGCGCATTTTTCTACGCTTGGTTTCGTCACATGAGCAAGGCGCCCAGAGCTCGAGGTTCGAGCTCGAAGATGGGTTTAGTTCGTCCGTCTCACCATTTCGCCGTCATCGTCGATCGCCTGCGCAGCTTTCACCTTCACTGCCACGACATCACGGGAGATAAACTATCCACCACCACCGCCACAACGTGATTTGGAACTCCTGCTTTAGCGGTAATAATGTGCGTACGGACGGCGGACAGGCCAACCACTGAGCTACAGCGCAGCATCGTGCATGGTAACTTCAGCGCGGTTTTGCGCAGCCCGCAGGTTCTCAGATGACACGTTTGCTGTCTATACGCAAGTATTCCGGAGGATACAACTTTCAAAACTGTAGCGAACGAAGACTAACTGATGCGCATCGTAAGGACGTGTGTACTGCTCCTTGTGCACGATGGCGGGTGCCCGATGGACCTGCTATTGTCGTATAGGCCGGAAGAACCGCTGAAGTCCGACATTTCCTCTCTTTCTCGTAAGGCGAAAGCCTTGGATGCCTCAACATACGCGAAAAGAGACCATCGGCGTCGGCGTCAACACGAATGATGCAAAAAATCATCATCATACGGTAACGCGATGTCGCTACTCTATGACGTCACCATGACGTCAGAAGTCGCTAATTTTTTCACGTCATCACGACGTCACTATGGTGTCAGATAACGACGTGATCACATGACAACGTCACGTGGTCAAATGTGGGCCGATCCCGGAGGCATTGCAAAACCACGTGAAGTGCAGAAAGTTTCCAATGCCACCGCTCTCGGAGGCAGTGCAAAACTACGATGGGTGCATAAAGCTTTCGGGTGGGTGGGCACTGCAATCTACCAAGAAAAAAAAATGTGGCTTTTGCCTTCGAGTCGTCTTAGGCGAATGCATACGGGATCGTGTAATTTTTTACAGGCAACGTAGGAAACTCGTCGTCGTCATTATCCAAGCAGCGTCCACACCGGGAATTCACGGAGTTCAAACAAATCTGCGTCACCGCCACGAGGCAAACCATGAGAAAAACAAATTGGTATAAGAAATGAAAGCGCCAGAGGCATAGTCTCAAAGGAATGCCAAAAATTATGCTATGGGCGGTACTTAAAGCTACCACGTAATTTCGCTTTACCTGCTTTTAACAAGTTTTGAACGTAACTCTGCGACCGGTTAATCGCCTCATGTCCAGCGGTGTGCGAACATTCGAATATTCGATCGAGCAGTGTCCCATCGAACTGTTATACGACTGCTCATAAACACGAATATTTTTCAGATAGGTTAAGAATATTTCGAAATGTCAACAGCACTCAAATATAGACTCAAAACTGATACAAAAAGACAATTGATTCTATACGCGCGCGCTTAGCATATTCAAGAAACATGACAGCTTACGTAGTGTAGCGGGCCACGTCACTCGCGGAGACCGACTGCTAATTTATTTATTTATTTATTTATTTATTTATTTATTTATTTATTTATTTATTTATTTATTTATTTATTTATTTATTTATTCCTAATTCTCTATGTTTTTAATGCTATAAATAAGGACATTGAGGGACATTGGCATGTGAAAAAAAAATACTACTTGAAAAAAGGCTGTTCAATATTCGAAAGGTGTTCGTAAAGTATCTGACTGCATTCGATTCGCTTATATCGGTAAACGAATCGTATGCGATTCGTTCTCACAATTCACAATCCGCACGCCCCCATAAAATGTTTTCATATTAACGCGCTGCAAGCGGTCATGTTACCGTGTAGCAGACATGGCGGTAATGAAATTACAGTAATTTTAATTACCTTTTGCCGTAATGAGTAGTGTGATGGGTTACTTTTGGCTGGTAATTTAGTAATGTAATAACTAATAAGTTCGAGCCAGTAATTTCAAGAAAATTACTCATTAAGCTCCCCATTTACTCTTGACTAAAATATAACACATCCGCTTCTCTTATGAAATAAAAAAGGACAGAAAAGAAAGAAAATAAAAACATGTCAAAGACAAGTTAATCCGAGTGCCAAACCACAAGCTAGGAAATGAGGCAGGCCAAAAGAAGAGCCTGAAAGCAAATGAAAACACAGAAAGGCCTGAAAACACAAAAAATGTCCCGAGAAAACATTAAATGCACGAAAAAAGCAAGCTGCTTCTGCGATGCAAGAAAGATATGTCAGATTTCAATGTACATATGCTGTAAATAAAGTGTACATGAGTTAGAGCGCGAGTGATGAACTTTCGTTTCAAAGTAACTGACATTACTTTTGCAAAAGTAACAGTAATGTAACGTCAGTATACCTTCGGCCAGCTGTAATTTGTAACGCAATTCAGTTACTTTATAGGAGCACTTTTGCCAGATCTTGAGTACGTAACAAAACCACGTCCTTTATGTCACACGCCCATCCTCCTCCGGCTTCTTGTTCAGCGCCAGCTACCCAGATGACTATTCACGGCCACCTATATGGTAGTGGTGAGTAGTGTGTGTAACGCCAATGGGAGAAAACAACAGCGACTAAAGAATAAGAAGACGAAACGAGGGAAGGACAAAGGAGGACGGGGCGAGGGGGAGGGAGGGGGCCAAGGGAGCCCGCCGTTCAGTCGCTTCACGCTGATCGCGTTGTTTTTGATGGAAGGCGTTCAACGTAAACGTCCCAACAGCAGCCGTGAACAGCGGCGCCAGGCAGAGTTGGCCAGCTACCCCAGACCCACCACCACCACCACCGAGAGAAGAGTTTGGTTGCGCTCCTCGGGCGGCGGTAGTCATTTCGTCCGCGAGGATACGTATTCCAACGACGCTGGTAGGGGCAAGCGGAAAGAAATTACCCCCGTGGGGCTACGCAAAGCAAAAAAAAAAAAATTAAACAACAACGGACAGATGTATAAGAAGGTAATGGTGCATGGGCAAAGCCGGAGGTTGTAAACAAAACAGCAACCACATGATAGCGGAGGAGGGAAGCATATATATGAGAGAGAGAGATACAGCGGTGAGAGGACGAGAGGTGTCGATTCCAGCGAAAAAGGGAGTCGATCGCGCTGCCGTTCCACGAACGGAATTGTGCTCGCCCCTCGCGGCGGTCCGGCCCCGTGACGTCAGAGAAGGGCTTCGCGCGCACGGCATCGCAATAACACGATGCTAATTGAGGCCAGCGACGCGATTCGGTATGCGCGCGAGAATTTTTTATTATTTTTGTTCAAAGTGTGAGAAGCGCGAGTGCTGCCTTTATTTGCGCAAGCTTTTTTACAGCGAGCTTTGGCGACGCACGGCGGCGGAATTAAAATGCAAGCTCGCCACTGAGCGAGCGCCTATAAACTAATCGCAGCTATATACTGCTGTGGGCAACTCGCGCAAGCAGGAAAGTCGTGCGATACATAAAGACACACGGAGGGGGGTAGAGACGGAGGGTAGGAGGAGGGCTCTGTATACGCGTGAGTCAAGGCGAGGCGCAGTGAAACGAACGCCTGCTATCGTCGTGCACATTTTACGCGTGTATTTCGTTTTTTTTTTTTATTGGCAATCAGCGATGAACGATAAAGCAAGAGATGCGCCGCGAGAAAAACAAGAAAAAAAACAAGAACCGAGCCGGCAACTTTGCTGACGCCGCGCTGTTTTGTCCTGTCCAGGCGTGGATTAAAAGAAAACAATTTAAACAAGAGCGTAAGAAATTTCTGCACTCGCACAAGGGTAGACGATTAGAAAATTAAACGCCTTTTTACAAATGCCCTCGAAGGCAACGTTAACAGAGCGCCCTCCTCTTTATTCTTCTTCCTCTTTTTGTTCTCTGTTACTATTAATAGTTTCATAATGGTTCTTTCGACTCTTACAAAAGAACAGCCTCGATGATTATTACGAAGCATACTGTCCTATCGTGCCTTTAATATGACCACAGGCTCGCGGTAGTGCGAAAGTATATAAACTCTGTGTTAAAGTTTTCGAATTGAACAATGAGAGCATTCCCCAGCGAACAGCAGCTATAGGAGCCTAAACTGTAACTAAGGCCAGCATGGTGAGCGGGAAAGTCAAAAGGCCCGTTTAAAAGCCATAAATGTTTAACGGCAAGTCAACCCTTAAAGAGAAGGCGTGTGACGTATAACAGCAAGCGACCGCATCCGATTTTTCCATTATACCTCGTAGTCATATGCCATGGACCACTAATCGCTTTACCATTTCATCATGTCATGTCGTCGTATTCGCTCGCTGCTCTCCGCTTCAGCTGCTCTTTCTTTTTTTTTTTTTACCTTCTTTAGCTCAGCGGCGTTCAAACACTTGTATACATGGTTTCAGAAGGAGTCTTCAGGGACTCGATCGTATACAATTGACATCTTCATTGACTTCTTTAATGAAGCAGGTCTCCGAATGCATAAATTTCAGAAGGGGGCTAACACTGGTGCTGGATGCACGTATATATAGTATGCTGAACAAATATAGGACGGCGACGCATTCGCGGTTTAAGGCACTTGCTGCGCATCGCATATACGTGCTTCTGATCGTGCTCAAATTATGGACGATTCCTTCGGGTACCACGCATTTCAATCTTATATACCTACGCTTGCTCATTACGGAAAGTATACACAGAGACGACGGACAGGGAGGCAAACATAGGAACGGAGGAGCACGCAGAGCGCCGTGCAATGTATTGCGGCTCCTCGGCCCAAAGCGACCCGCGTTCACACTTTCGACAAAACGCAGGCGGCATGCTGCCGTCACCAGGACGTGCGGCAAGCTGTCGGCCCGACCGCAAAAACGCACTGCGCTATACATGTAGTGCCCCTTGCGCCACTGCAAGCAGTCACGTGGCAGTTTCGGCACCATTACGCCCTCTCTGGCGCGTGTGCGCGCTTTCTGAGACTATCGAATATGGGCCCTCGCGTCCTTCAGCCGCTCTACGAGCAACACGCGCAGATAACTCAGGTGCGAATTACAGCCTCATTTCTTTTTTCTTCTTTTTTTTCTTTCATTTGTACGTGCTACAGCTTCTTCAAAATCTCCCTCACTGCTTCTCTACTGGGTCGCTGGGGAAATCCGTAAATGCACAGCTTACCGCCACAGTCCTCGTGACCGTTCAATCGATCGAAATAATTCGAACAGCGGCGAATATAGAGAGCAAGGCAAATTAAGTTACTCGTACCATGTCAAATTTCAGTTCCCTGGCTCACGCGCAGTATAGACGCAGAAACGAGCTTCCATCGCAGCGCTTATTCACAATAAGCGTTCCTCGCTTTCTATCAAAATACGTTATATCGCACTTTCAAGAACACCAGACGGTCGAAATTTCCGGAGCCCTCCGCTATTCGGAGTGCCTCTAATCATATATATCGTGGTTTCGGCGCACAAAACCCCAGAAGTTAATAATAACTAAGGTTCCTGGTCAGGAACGGCTCGATTCACGGGCAGTATACACCCATATGCGCACTGTTCGGGAATTTCGAATCAACGTAGCGTAACTTTCATGAACAGTCCTGTCCAAATATATTGCAAAGACCTTCGAGGCGCCTATTTGCCTCGTCCCGCGATTCGCCACTATCACCACGATGGTAATCGGAGGTGAAAGCACAGACAAAAAAAAAAAGAGGAAAAGACAGATGAAGCGGCTGACTTGTCAGGCGCCACCCTCTGAAGGCAGGTCAGCGACGTACACAGTTCCAATAACGCATGCGAGTGAAATTCTCACGCGGGCTATAATTCTCACTCGTAAAAAGCCAAGGCTACATAACCGCGCGGCACATCCCATGCTCGCGGCTTCCTTCTTATATGCAGGACAGGCATCGAGCATGCATGTTCGTGCATGCACGATAACCTCCTCCCTTCACGTTTTCACCGAGCTCGTATATTTCGAATCCCTGCACGACAACCTCATGCCACCAAGGAGGTAAAGAATAACGATTAGAAAGAGATAAAGAAACGACACGCGGTTCACCCAAAGCCACGTGCGGGAAAAAAAAAAGAAAAAGAAAAAAGTGACACTGCTCCCAAACGAGAAGGCGCGAACAAGAGATCCAATCAATGAGCTTCGTGGCGCCAATCGTTCCTAATTTGTTTATTTTTCGTGCAAGCCCCGCGAGAGCGATGATTCCCTCCGCGTATACGTGCGCGAAATCATACCTGACGATAATTACTGTTTTGGAATAATCGTCGTCTTCAAGTCCACATGCATAGCGAAGGCCGCTACCAACGATCAACACCGGCCGTTATCGTACACGCGCGCACAGACGGTTCACCTCTGGTAATAAAAAAAAAGAAAAAAAAGAAACGTGGTTAAACACAGTGCCAGAAGCGAGTCGAATAAAATAATTATCGAACATTCCCAGGAATAAGTAGCCCGGCCATTCTTGTCACTGGTATATAAAACGATGTTCACGTCCGACTGTAATCCTTCTGTTAACACGTGCAATAATACGTACAATATCTGGGGTTTTACGAGCAAAAACAACAATATAGTTATGAGGCACGCCACAGTGAAAGACTCCGGAAATTTCGACCATCCGGTGTTCTATAACGTGCACTGACACCGCGCAGTACACACGGGCCTCTAGCATTTCGCCTCCTTCGAAATGCGACCTCCGCTACCTTCGGATTAGCAGCCGCGGCACCGTAACCACTGTACCACCGCGGTAAAATGTTGGTTTTGCATACTGTGCATAACGTTGGTTATGCTTGCTAACGTAGCGGCTCGTGGACCAGCCTTTGTCGAAGTAACCAATGGTTACTTTCGTTACAATGACACTTGGGTTACATCGACAAAGACTGGTCGACCAACCGAGACGTTACAAATACACTGTGCGAAGCCAACGTGCGTCGCACTCTCGCTTTTGCTGCTTATGTATATATGTATTTATATATATGGCCCAGCTTTTGTTGTTGGCACTTCAGGTAGACAGACGGTTTCCATATTTCGGGAAACACCATGATCATCTGTTGCTCGCCTTGCTCGGTTTACCAGCATAAGCGTAATGCACTTTTTTCTTCGCGGTTAATCTTGCGGTTGCTTCAAGTACTTACTCTAACATAAGCAAACACTTAAGACAGCACGCTTGTGCGTATGTACTAATGGCACGGGAGTAATTCTCGATGCTCAAGTCTCTCTCCTAGCGGCATACAAAGCGAGGGCATCGGAAAGGGAAGCGAAAGCGAAAGTACTGTAAGACAATGGCGCGTCGAGAGTGAACACAAGGCACGCACGGCGCTTCGCAGCTGATGACCACACCAAGCAAAGCACGCGGTCGAATTATCCTTTTTCATGTTTTCATTTTCCCCTTCGTTGTTATTGTTGTTGTGGCGTGGCTTTACGCAGTCGCCAGTGCGTACTGCACTCTCTCGTTCATACAAGGTGGCGTAGTAAATGTGCCGGTTACGTGCTTCAGGTCGCAATGCGTCAGCTTTGGGAGGCATACAATCTAGCAAACGACTGCAGTGGTTTGTGGGAAGCATATACCGTATTCACTCGTGTATAATGCAAACACCGGGAAATTTCGGCTACCAAGGTGATTAGAAGTCATGCTAGCGCATTTCTCTCGCGCATACACTGCTAAACCATCACTGACTTTTTCTTTTTTTTTTCCAGGTCAGGTTTGTTTTGCTCGATGATAAAGAACGGGTTGCAACGCTGAAGGTGTTTCGACAGCGCATCCAAACTCCCTAAAACTCGCCAATAGAGGCATTTTAGTGGTAGTGCCCAGTACTGAAACTCTCTAATATAGAGTCTTTGCACTGGAGAAACCAAGGCGTTGGGGCCCCGAGCTCTTGCGTTCCTTTCTGCTCCCAAGCGCAACCGTGGAAAGTACAAGGAACACAAGGGCTTATACGTACGCAAGCCGCTTTGGGACCGAGCACTCAAGCGCTCTAATACCACCAAAATGTGCTACTATGACTGAATGACTATATAGCTATAGGATAACAACAACTAACTATAGCTAACAGGCTATCCAAGTTACGTATTATACGCGAGACAATGCGGTACGTGGCTCCCGCGGGCACAAGGCGCGACGGCGTGAAGAGGTTCACCGTCCGCGCAGCGTCACTCACGCAATGCGCGCGCGGCCATTGTCACCGCGGCGGCGGCGGCGCAAGGTCGGCGCGCGTCACAATGCCGAGCACACCTCTTCTTCCCTCCCTCGGGGCCAGCAGGTGCGTGCTTGCGCGCTTCTCTGCACAGGCACAGGTTCCAGAAAGGAGAGAGAGAGAGAGTGGAAGAGTGGGAGCGACTGTTGAACGTCGTGCAAACGGCGCTTTAATTTCCTCGCGGAGGAAAAAAGCAGCTGCGCGTCCCGCTTTTTCTTTTCTTGCTCCAGTGCGTAGGCTGAACACTGCGAAAGCAGAGCGGGGCGGGATTACCTCGGCAAGTCTACTGCGAGTCTGTAAGAGCAAGACGGGAGGAGAAGAAGAGACGGAGGCCACTCGTTATAATATATCGGCTGCATATTCGCTTGATTACGTTTACATTACGGCGTGCCGTTACCTGGGGGATAACGCCACGCATTAAGACGGGAACAAAGAAGACACAGCGTACACGGAATGAACTGTCAGTTGATATTTCTTTAGCGCAAACTGATTCAGAAACAAGGGAAGAAAAAAAAAGTGCGACACACACAAGCGCTTAGGTCCACTTAGGTCCCAGGGATAACGTCCGACTTACGAAGCCCGGGTGTGCGTCGCCATTTTTTCGTCCTTTATCTTTGAAATTTGCGCTAAAGTATCAACGGATTACCAACGAGCCCAAACATGCGCACTGACCGTCAGTTACATAACTATGTGAACAAACTTGTCCAAAGCAAGTTTATGCTTTTGGTTGCCGCCTTCTAAAACCTTTGGTTGCCGCCTCAAACTGCGCTGGGGACGAGACACCAAGGTAGAAGAAGAGAGGGCGAACGCGGGCTAATTAACAAGTGATTTACCACACAATCTTGCCTCCTCGAGCAATGCACGTGCGCTAGAAGAGTCATGACCGCGTGACGATAGTGCACTCCCCTACCAAGGCCCTTATCTACCCAAGAACACTGCGAAAGCAAATTTTCTTTATTTTCTCGGGTAGGACAATGTCTTTGTGGGAGAGTGGGGCCGAACGACGATAACAGAACATCCTCAGGACGTTCAATATTCATCCTAAAACCAGCGACGCAGAATCCCGGCCGCGGCGGCCGCCTTTACGACGGAGGCGAAAATGATAGAGGCCCACGTACTTGTAGATTTAGGCTGAACGTTAAAGAACCCCAGGTGGTCGAAATTTCCGGAGCCCTCAACTGCGGCGTCCATCGTATCCGTATCGTGGTTTTGGGACGATAAACCCCTATAATTATTATGATAAGCCAGAGACGGAAAGGACAGACCCGCACGGTCAAATTAACGCGCAAGGGAATGAGTGGACAGGCACATCTATGCAAATTCTCTTCGAGTTGGGCAGCGGTATACTCACACCACTGCAGTCTTTGAAGCTGTCGCTGAGCGGAGCCTCTTGGCAATTCTTCGGTTGGGACCGACTGTGTGGATGTGCGCGACGGAGCCCGTTGGCCGGCATCTATACACCCAGCCGACGCGCGCACGCGTTATCTCGCTCACGAAGTTGTAGTCGCCGCAAAAGCGACCGCCGCGCACGGCGCGTGAAATACGGGTCCGTTCACCCTCGGCGAGTCCTCGCGCGCGCGGTTTACGTACACCTGCGGAGCTGCGAGAGTCAAGATGGGCTGCCCTGCTGGAATAATCCCTTCGACGAAGCGCGCTGCCACAGCAGTGCCTCGCCGCCAACCGGACGTCCGGTTCGTTCTTTCTCGGCCACACCGGAGAGAAGCGAACCGGCACCCCCGTCCGTATCTGTGCGCCACGGTGGAGGAGGTAGTGCTCTGGTCCGCACACGTATACCACTGCCAAGTGCCGTGGGCGGCCACGCAGTTGAGTTGTGGGAAGTAACCGCAGACCTTGTTGAATGCACAGGTGTGCAGTGCATGGCTGCAGTGGCCGGGAAACGTCATTGATAAAGACTTTGCGCGCATCCTAAGTGCCATCCGACACAGTGTGCCCGGTGCGACGATGCTTTCTTGTGCTCAGCGAAAATAAATAAATAAATAAATAAATAAATAAATAAATAAATAAATAAATAAATAAATAAAGTCGACATGTCCAGAGACTATCCACGACGACTCAAGTAAGCCCGATAGGCTTTCCTCACAGCGGAATTCAAATGGACGCTCACGGGAATACTATAGAGAGAGGGAACTCTTTAGTGAAAGGCAGAGAACTGAGCCGCGGCGTATATAAATCGCTGACTTGCCACAGCGCGTGGGGAAGAGGCGGGGGCGTGCGCTTGTAGAGTCATTGTGTGTGTGCATGCAACGTAGAACTAAAGTTTGTCTAGCTGGTCGATACTATATATGCCTAAATATGTAAACAGACATTTTACCGCACACCTCTGTTGCGTGAGGCAGGCTAAAGGGCCTAAGACACAGTCAAATCATACAGTGCTCTGCATGATAGAAAGCACGCAACGTTCACAGAGCGCACGCACATCAGCATACGCTCGACACTCAAATAAAATGTGTTCCAATGTTTCGACCGAGCCTCCAGTATATAGACTTGCCGCTTGACCGAAACGCGACCGTATAGGCTGTTTCCATAGGCAGTGTTTAAACGAAGCCGATGGTACAGATTCCTAATGTGGAGGGATTCTGAATGGGGCTCTAATTGATCTGAGGTGTAGCTCGATTGAGTAAAGGAAAGCATGATGATGTGTCGCAAAGTTCTAAAGCCTTTTGGTGCCGGCTCCACCCCGCTTCCCGATCTCGTACACGGTGGAGCTTTATCCCCCGCTCCAGGGCCACGTACCTTATACCAGCCCTAATCAGCGGCTGCATTTTGTTATAGACATTGAGCATACTGCCGAAATTAACCTTGCGCAAACAAAACTTCGACATACTGATACCAACAATGCCAGATTGATTATGTGTGCCGCACTCTCGCACGCATATAGTCCGGCTTGACACACACCCACGGGCACATGGCAAGCGCCTCAGCTGATAATGACCAGCTAGAATGATAAATAATTCTTGGGGTTCTACGTCCCAAAAGCACGATACGATTATGGGAGACACCGTAGTGGTAGGGCTACGAAAATTTCGACCCCCTGGTGGTTCTTTAGCGAGCACCTAGATCTAAGTGCACGGGCCTCTAGCATTTTGCCTCCATCGAAATGCAGTCGCCGCGGTACGGATTCGATGCCGCGACCTTCGAGTCAGCAGCCAAGCACCGTAAGCAATATAGACCACCGCGGCGGGTGGTTGGAGTGATTCAACGCGCTTTACGTGGAATAACCGGCAATGTCTTTTGAGCCGACGTTTCAACACGGGGACTCGCCTTCGTCGGCGACTCAACGAATATTCAAGTCCCCTTGTCGAAATGTCGGTTCCGTAGGCGTCTCTCATGCTTTATCATACCTCATCATTCCAACTCTCCATCCCGCTGTAAACAACTGCATATTTCGGACCCCCCAACGCCCTTAACACCATCCACACTGGAACGCGGTCGTGAATCCAACTCTCGACCTACTGCTCATCGGCTGATTACCCCGCGACTAGCCAATGGAAAAAAAGCACGGGGGCGACCTTGCCGTAAGCGTTGAGTGCTCGAGAACCATTGGCGAGGAGAGAAAGAGAGAGAGAGAAAAAAAAAAGGAACTGCTGAAAAGAAATAGCAAACTAAAAAGCAGTACACGGCTAGAAAAAAAAAAAAAAAAACACAGGGTGGACACTTCTCGTGCAGAAGACCAGTACTCCGAACTCGATGAAGTGGCGATAGAATGGGACGAGAGGTAAAAAAAAAGCAAGAAATAAGAAGATATACGACCGCGGCTTGAGAAATTCCGTCGCCTTCCAAGTGCGACGTTCCCCGTTTAATTTCCAGCAAACGTCCTTGCACTCAGCCCAGTCGCGGAATTACTGCGAAAAAAGAAAAAAACTAAAGGAAAGAAACTGGCCGCAATGGTATTCGGTAAAACCCGAAGAGTTCGTGCGGGAGAAGCAAAGGTGAAAAAAAAAGGTTAATAAAAAAAAATAAACGCGACGAGCGGGCGTCCTCGGTGCAAGTGCACCGAGCAACGAGAGTTCGGGAATCGCGCGAACAAACAACGGTATACCACAGCCACACTGCAGTACGCTTTTTCCCTCCTGTGACACAGGCACAAGTGCGGCATACACAGTACGTCTACATAGGTCAGCTGTTATATGGCTTTTTGAAATATATATATATATATATATATATATATATATATATATATATATATATATATATATATATATATATATATATATATATATAAAGATAACGCAGTTCCAGATGATTACAGCCGATTACCAGCGCGCGTCCAGAAGCATCGAAGATCCAAGTCGACGCAAAGCCGTAATGCTGGCACAAAGATAAAAGAGAGAGAGTTAAAGAGGGAGCACCGATTTTTGTATTCTGGCAATGCGCGCGCGAGGTTTTCCTCAATGAACGGAAACTAAAAAGAAAGAAAACACAGATCCTAAACGTCCCCCGAACGGCGGCTTGAGCGAGGTCGCGATCCTCAGAGGACGTTGTCACAGTCCCTGGACGCATGACTGTGTCCGGGGGAGTGGGGGCCTACTTAGTACGAGAGGCTCGCACGTACACACATCATAGACACCAGGGAGCCTGCAGCAGAAGCCAGCGGCAACATCCTCGGACAAGCCGCTTAAAACACACTCGCACACAGACAGACAGACATACAGAGTTAGCGGACGGCTATGGTGCAGATCCGCGCATCCGGCCAGGCAGCCGGCCCACTGCGGGGTCTCACCCATGCTTGGCGAGCAAGGCAGCGCCCAGACGAGAACAGACCTTGACGACGGCAACAGCCAATCTAGATGAGGGAAGGGTTGAAGTATGGCGAAAGCGAACAAGATAAAATAAATAAATGGAGAGAGAGACAGACGAGCTCGACAACCCGCTACACACGTCGCCGCAAGCATACGCGCCTCGCCGCGTAACGGCAGTGACTGACCTGAACCAAGGGCACCCACGTGTTTTCTTCGACCAGGACAGCGGCGCGGCACAAGACGCCACAACAGGACGACAACCACTCCCCCCCCCCCCCCCTCGCTCAATCCTTGCCTCTCTGCAGCCTTTTGTTTTCATTCTTTTTTGTTTCATTTCGAGCGAACGATTAACGGCGGCCCAGTAGGAGAAAGAGACACTCCCGGGCTGCGGACGGTAATTAAACTTCGCCGCTCGGCGCATACGCAGACTCGCACTCGCAGCACTGGCTCTTTGACTGCGCAGAGCTAACTGTACGAGCAGTGAGGCCTACAGCTGCGGTAAAAGAGAGTGGGTAGCGAATCAGAGGAAAGAAGGAAAGTTGTTTGATTGCCTGTTGTGGTCCGAAAGTGACCCCGAAGTTGTGATCCCAAACACCAAGTAGACTTGCCTCGCGGGTTCACAAACTAGCCGAACCGAAGCCGCAGCCACCTCGCAAGGCATCGGTCGAACATCACTCTGTGGGCAAATCCAAAGGGTTGAACAGTGGTATCTGCTAAAACCCAGGCGTCTGGGAAACTATACGGAATATTCATATCGTTAATCAGTACTGGGGATGCCAGACGCTGCCATGGTTGGTCGGTTTGGTGAGTTTATGTGGTTTAACGTCCCAAAGCGACTCTTATAAGCTACCAGCACGTCGTAGTGGAAGAATCCGGATAATTTTAACCACCTGAGGCCCTGAAATTGCAGACTACACGGGCCTCTAGCACTTCGACTCCATCGAAATGTGATCGCCGCAACCGGGATCGGACTGGTGCAGTTCGTGTCACCAGCAGAGCACAGCAACCACATTATAGCTATGAAGCGACAAACAAAGACCATTTGCTCGTGGCTCTGTTTTGCGCTGTCGGGCGGCCCACGGCTATGCAGCTACAAATACGGGACCGTCATAACTGAGCTCTTTTGTTGAAACCAGGGTCCGAAGGCGTGGTACTGATGTCACCAAGAAAGGACCGTGAGCCGTGGGTCCTCGACACTCACGATGACAGCGGTGGGATGCGAACACGCACATTTAAAGAAACTGCTGACGACACGCCCGAAACTATATCTCCACACACAGCCCGCGTAACGGGGGCTTCAGCCTGAAGAGGGAGTTTTAACATAACTGAAAGTTCATGTTACGTTGGCGAATGGAAAAGCAGACGTGCAAAAATGGATGCGAGCGGACAACAAGAGGAACAACACAGAATTGGACTAAGCAGAGAAGGGAAAAAGAAATAGGAAAGAAAAGTTGCAATATCGTTCAATAAAACTTGCTGCTGGGCGAGTTGGTTCATATTTGGAAGGAAAAAGTATTGATTATTGATTATTGAAAAAAATATTGAGTTGAAAGTTCGCGCTCGTCCGAGTCTCCGGAGTCCGTGTTTTTATGTGTGTGCGCATCAATATTTTTTCCTTCCAAAAAGTTGCAAGGTGTCGGATAAGAAATAGGAGAGAAGGCACCACCGCTTTCTGGTCACCTTACGGAGACACCGAAGAGAAATAAAACGCCAGTTGGCGCCTTATGCAGATCGTGCTTCATAAGGCGAGAGAAGACGTTTTTTTCTTTGGCGTCTCTCTTTCAGGTGACCATGCAGAAACGGGTGGCACCAATTAAGCGAGTTCTACCAACTTCGCGCGATACAAGTGGCGAGCTCATCAGGTGGTCTACAAGGCCGCGCCCTACACTGCATGAAAAGCGGCGTAAATAAGCGGATAACCAAGAGAGGAGAAGACTGCATGGATAACACAGTCTAATAAGGTTACGGCTACACCAATGTAATGGCCCGCTCTCTCTCCGACCTGCACTTAATATCATGCATTAGTCAACTTCGCGGTTACGTAACAGATGCCCTCTATCTGAAGCCGTCAGAACGCATCCGGTACACATGGCAAAATAGAAGGCCAGGCTGAGCGTGACCGTGCGCCTAATACACGGCGTCCGTTTAGCGCAACCCCCCCCCCCCCACCTTTCCTAGAAAAAAAAAATACCGATGGTCCGAATATCCACGAACGACGCGTGGATTCGTGCCCCTACCTTCGTGCAAAGTGTCGATTTTGAACAGTTCATTACGCGCTACATGCAACAATGTTTGATCTTATATAGTAAAATCTCCACCATGGCCACGGCTTGTAACAAGGACTTTCGCTATGGTTCCGACGAAAAGGACGTCTGTCTGCAGCTGGAGGCAACCGGCGTTAGATGACGTCGCGCCAGCAGCTGACAAAAAATTGATATCGCCCGCAGAAATCAGACAGCACACGTACACTCAGCTACGAGTCAGGATTAAAGTTATATAGGCTTCCGAAGCAACGTCGAGCGGCGCTACTGCTCTCATCGCAACTGGGGGCATCCACGGCCACAACACTGCCGCCCCCGCTTCCGCGCACGCGCAGAGCTCTCGGATTGCATCAGTGGTGCGTCACAGTGTAACTATTGCTGACTAGCAGTTCTCGGGCCGAATGAGGAGCGCATGCGCGCACGTGTCCTTGCCGCCGCCGCTGGCCAATCCGGCGACAAAGCGCCTTCGCGGGCAGTGTCTGCCCCCAGTAACGCATAACTCAGCCGCGCGAGCGTCGCGCCCAAACTTGAGCATGCGTTCCCTATGGTACGTATACGCCGCAATGCGTTGCAATGACCCTTCCTATGTCACAGCTAATGAGAGGCCGCAAGCAACGAAACTACAGAAGCCAAGGTCAGAGCGAATGACGAAGGATTGTATTTCGTTGCTTCTTAATCCGCAAACAAGGCTGTGGCTGGGCGCAAGAAGTGCAACTGCTAGTTCGCTGACTGACAGCTGACAGATAACGCGCTTTCCCGTCTGAGATAGAATTGCAACGGCAGTGGCGCGGCCTGCCTGCAACACCGAAATTCCTCAAAACCGTAAACGACACTTTAAGAAACGTCGAGGAGAAAAATAAGGAGCAGCGAGGTCGTTCTGAAGCGGTCGGCGGGTGCACTTTATTGCCGTGTATCTGTTCACATGTACGACGACGACACAAGATGTACACGTACACCATGCCGACATGCGGACCGTTATTGCCTCATCGTGGGCGACGACGACCAAGGGCGCGAAGTTGCTACTAAAGCGTCTTGCTCCGATCTCTCCCGCATTCCCCCTCTATTCAGTACTTACGTACAACAACGAGACATAAACAGCGTCGCGCTGTCCCCCGGCTGCGAAATAACACGAAGCCCGGATTATACGACTCACACGCGGTTACGGTATGTACACACGAGAATTAAGACACAACGTCCGTGAAATGAGGTTGTGAGTAGTCCTCGCGTATACGCATACCTGTATTTAACAGTGTCCCAGCTAACTCGGCCCGAGATTGAAAAACAATAAAAAACAGAAAAAAAACCGAGCGCTTTGGGACAGTTGTACCAGCTTAATATCAGATGTAGTCGTGTGTACTTACAAGCAGTATCTATTTCATTACTAAGTATTATTTAATTTATTAGTTTCTTTAACCAACTTTTTAATTGTCGCTTGGGTCGGTAACATGTTTAAGTTGTAGGTCCCCTCGAATAACATCAGAAACTAGGATTTATTTCGTGCTGAAATGTGTGTGGTTGTCTTTGGTTTGTTTGTTTGTTGTTTGAAGAAAAACAAAAGCCCGCGAAATACGAAGAAATCACACCATCTCCCGCTAAAAGGGGACCATGAGGCGATGTAAGCAGTGTTTCGGCATGTAGAGCCTGCGTTCAGAGGTGGAGTGGTGAGGGGAAAGGAAAGGGGAAGTGGAGAGGGGGAAAGAAAGGGGGAAGTGGAGAGGGGGAAAGGTGAGGGGGAGGTGGAAGGGAAAGGGGAGGGGAGAAAAGATGGGGAGAGGGGAGGGCAGGGGAGAAAAGATGGGGAGAGGGGAGGGCAGGGGAGTGGGAAAGGGGAGGGGAGAGGGGAATGGAGAGGGGGAAATGAGAGGGGGAGGGAAGGGGAGAGGGGATGTGGAGAGGGGGAGGGGAGATGAGAAATGAGAGAGGGGAAGGGGTAGGGGAGGAGAGGAGAGAGGGGAGTGGAGAGGGTTTACGCATGCGCAGTAAGGGTGGTCACGCCGCACCACCACCACCACCACCACCGGATTGAACTCCGCTATAAGATGCTTCACATCTAAAAGACGCGCGCTGGCGCGCCGCTACTCAAGCGCTTCCAAGACCTCGCGCAAATTTTCTTTCCCTTCTGCAACGGTTAGCTTCGTTGCCTTTTCCCTCCGTGTTTCGCCTGACACGATGCCGATGTTCGGGCCAGTGCAGTTGATTTCACGTCATACACTCGTGTGCAGGCGAGTACATTGTGTTTTGCCTCAGAATACTTGGTTACTGGTTGAATATTCTTGCATGGTCATGCAAGCGCATATAAGCCCATAATATCTCGGCAAACACCGAAATTCTAAAAACATCTGCGATTAGAACAATGAGAATGCTGTAAGACCAGACCAGACCAGACCAGACCGGACCGGACCGGACCGGACCAGACCAGATCAGACCAGACCAGACCAGACGGACGGACGGACGGACGGACAGATAGATGCCCATCCATCCATCCATCCATCCGTCCGTCCGTCCGTCCGTCCGTCCATCCATCCATCCATCCATCCGTCCGTCCGTCCGTCCGTCCGTCCGTCCGTCCGTCTGTCTGTCTGTCTGTCTGTCTGTCTGTCTGTCTGTCTGTCTGTCTGTCTGTCTGTCTGTCTGTTAGGTGGATCGTCGAAATTAAGAGATTTGCAGGTATAAAATGGAATGGGCTCGCACAAGACAGGGTCGGTACGAGATCACACATCGTCCTGCAGTGGACCTAAGATGGGCTGGCGAGGACGATGATGACGATGCTTATTATGATGTGTTCGTGTGTGCGCGTGCGCATGTGTATGTCTGTGTACATGCAAGATAAAGATATCACCGGAACTTTATACATTAAGATTTCCCCGACACCGAAAGGCAACTTGAAAATGTGAAAGTAGGCTTAGATGATCCGCACAACCAAGGAAATAGTAGCGATGCCAGTTCAAAAGGAATTTTCTCGAGTAATGTTCAACCACAAAGTGAGACTTTACGGAATTTTTGGTGAACACCTTAATTATCCCACTCGACTGACTGAAATAAATTTTTCGGTGTCGCTTTTAAGCAGACGCTTGGAAAACAGAAACAATGAAGCAAAGAACAAAAAAAAAAATGTAACTACCGCCACATGTAACGGTGTTAAATGGTTCGGTCACGTTTTGTTGCTTCGCCACAACCGCGCCAGCGGTGAGCACGCTTTCTTGAATTCTTTTAGATACGCAGCTCTTCATGAGCATTCCGAATACACGCCAGCGCGGAAAATAATAATCCTATCTCGAGAGCAGCATTTGTGTTTTTAATTAAGAGTAAGGGTGTAGCACACCTTACAAATCATTTCCTCCTTTACCTCTTGGCACGTCATAAACGCCAGCTTTATCAAGATCAGATCTTATAATCCCGCCGCCGCTTTCCAACGCAGGTAGCACAGACGATGCGTTGCAGTTAACGGGAACTGTCTCGAGATGGCAGCACCGACGTGGGTATTGATAACACTAGAAATTATAGTACGCATGCAAGACTGTCGAACAGCGCCGCACCGCAGAGCGCTTGCGCAAGATGCGAAGATGCTGGCAGGTGCAGGATACCGATAGTAGCGGCGATACTGGATATCCCGCCGCGACTGTTCCAGCGTTAAGCAGAGCGTATAAAATATAGAGACAGAGAGCATACATTAGTCCGCTGTTGGGAAAGACGCTAACTTTTCCAACACGTACAAGCGAGCAAGGCTCAGCGCAGCAGAAGGTGGTGCTCAGCGTCTTAGGGTTTAGGGGGGGGGGGGGGGGGAGAAAGCAGGAGGGAGCGGGAAGGCGTGGCCACCTTATCAGGACAAGTATCCACACTACCGAGAACCTCTCCTCTTCAGAAGAACGGGTGGGTGTACGGCGGCCGTGGAAATCGAACCCAGTACCTCACGCACTGGAGACGGGTTCTCTACCAATTCGCCACCACTGTGGCATGCGACAGAGAGATGGAGACGGATAGCAGTAGATAACACGAAGGGGCATACTCCTTTCTCAATGCATACTCAACTCATCACTCAACTGAGCTGCGCGCACCGCTTCCTCCTGCTCGCAATGCTTATTCAGCTATCCGTAGACAATAATCAACTCAATAACTGCGTCATCACTTATCGGGGCGTCCGAACGAATGGCTGCATCCTACGAATGGGTGGGACGTATTGATGAATAAACATTTATCTCGGTCTCTACATTAAACGTAGAAACAGAGACTATAGCGACGTTAGACAGTGGCGTAGCCAAGGGGTGGCACACCGGGCCCGTGCCCCCCCGTCCCGAAATTTTTTTTTGCCATGGCATACAGAGCACAAGATGACACTCGACCACATCTGCCTGCCCGCCGCCCCCACTTCAGATCAAGGAGGTGCATTCCCCCACCCCCCTGAAAAAAGATTTCTGCCTACGCCCCTGACGTTAGAATAAATTCAATATGACGGGCGGCCGACATAGGAATTTTGGGACACTAAAGTAAATAACAAATTGGAGGACGCTTAAGCTTCGCCTTCAAGAGCGGAACGCGATAGCGTAATCGGACCCTGTTTGCATCGCCTTCTCATTCGCGGTGCCTATTAATATATGTAGAAAGAGGAGTGATCGTCGGGACCATGCCACTCGTGAATATATACCTTCATCGAATTCGTACATACTCACGCTTCACCGCGACTGTGCGTAACAGCGTTGCGGCTGGGCTCTCGGTACCCATGCATTTCTTTAATTCAACCCTTCTTCCTATTTAGTAGCACAATTAAGCCCCGCCCGTCGCGCCACCAGCGACGTCTTCACGCGCGGTTCAAAGGCTTCTTTCTAGACGGACCCACCGCGAGCGTAAGGAGCGTCAGCATAGCATCCACGAATAGCCGTGGGGCCATTGCGCGTGAAATTTCCATTCACGGACAGCGTGCATTTCGTTCTATGTTCTTACCGTATACAGCACTCCTCTCACCGCTAGGTGACGCCCGTGGCGCCCATACCACCACTATAGACGTAAAAGAGGCCGCAGCAGGGCGCGTCCTTGAAAAACAAACCCCGAATGCCCCGCGCTGTAATTATAACGGAGACCGCTGTTCTCTGCTTTGCGTAAGCAACCACTGGAGCCACAGCATGTATATATATATACACACCCTGGGGGCAGGCAGCTGGTTGTGGGAGAAATCAGTCGAGGACGGAGGAGAGGGTTTTTATCGGCGCAACTTTCCCAGTCGTTGACATCGGGCGCACGCACGCGCAGGAACTACACAGACGAGGTCGCGGCCATTGTATCCCCGTTAGCGCTCACTGCATCACGTTCGCTATACGATAAATATGCTGCCTCAAAATGCCGAGCAAAGCACGCAAATGACTCACGGAAAGCCTATACTGTTACAAAGTTCCAGGTGTAGTTGTTCCAACAATGTATTTACAAATTAAACCATTTTTACCCTAATCAGTTTAGATCTCAAATAACACTTCCTTTTTTTTTCTTCCTACTATAGCGTACTGTCGATAGCTAGAGAACAAGCGAACATTTTGTTACAACTTTTATTCATTCAGAACTGTCTGTGGACATTACAGGAAAATACAGAGAACGACACTACACGGAAACATGATTTGAACAGTATTAGCAAAATAACCGTCTAGATCTACACACAAAAAAAAAGAAAAAAAAATACCCACCGCGACAAGAGGCTGGATGAAAAAAAGAACGACTAAAAAAAGAAAAAAGAAAAAAAGGCAAGGCTTTCAAAAAGTTCGAACAAAGCGGTACGTCGAATAAACCGACTTCGCCGACTGTGACGATGTGTTCATTCATTTTTATTCTATTTACGGTACTGTTGGCATTTTTCGGCTTTGAGAGAGTGAGTAAAACAATGTGAACTCCTACAAACAGCCTTTCTAGTCAGGGGCGTAGCCAAGGGGGGGGGGTTGGGGGGTTCAAAGTTCAACCCCCCCCCCCCCGAAAATTTTCAATTTTGCTTGCGTACATATACACACACACATATATATAAAGGCACGCATGAACATACACAAAGTATGGTTGAATCCCCCCCCCCCCGCCCCCTCCCGTAAAAAATTTCTGGCTACGCCCCTGTTTCTAGTCCTTCCCGAGTCAGTGTACACAGCAACTGTCCCAGCGTTCAGACCATGCGCGCGTCATTTACAACTTGCGTCTCCTGCAAAGGTATAAAGGAAGCTACCTACGCTGCAAACTGATCCTAAAAACACGCAAAGTGATTTGAAGTAATACAGGGATACGGTGTGTTTCTGTCTTCCGCGATGACGACTGAAAACGCTCGCGGAGTGAGCGTCCATGATTTGCAATACGCACGAGGGAGTTGTACGCTGAATAGGGTTGGTGTAAGCTGGGAGTAGTTAAGGCAGATGAAGCGTTTCCGCTTCTTCCATCACAAGCGTAATTTCATCGCTAGAATTTCCAGCAATTTGTGCATCGCGAACAACGTTTATGCTTCATTAAAAGTTCGACTATACACGGAGCTGACTTTCCGAACGCCCCGAGAGTTTTAGTCAAGTCCCGTATTGCGGTATCGGCAACGGCGATTGCGTCATACCGCTGTTGACAGGCCATCGGTGGCAACATGCTGCGGCCGTACGACAAAACACAATTATACAATTTTGCGTGTGTTCCACGAGTGTTCGTGCCGAAATAGCATTTAACAAGGCAACGCGTTAACAATTACGTTGGTTCCGAAATTTTACAGAAGCGACAGTCTAGCGTGCATCAATCTGATTGCTGGAATAACAACTCTCTCCGTATGGTTGAGCTCTAAGCCACCAGATGGCACCACGACATTGACCGCTCTAATTAGCGCCTAATCCGCAAAAGCTAGGAAGACTGCGCACTAGGAGTGGCATGTGGCCAACATACATACATACATACATACATACATACATACATACATACATACATACATACATACATACATACATACATACATACATACATACATACATACATACATACATAACTTTTTATCACTACAATGCTACCGGAGCAGACAAATTACCCCTAATTGAGCAAGGAAAGCCCGCGCTTCTTTTCCATCCACCGATCATAGGGCCTTAAAGGGACTGTCTACCATCCTTCATCGCTTTTTCTGTTTTGTACCGCAATAGAAAGCGTACCGTCTAAAGTGTCCAACCTTGCAGCGATTTCTCTGGAAAGTGAGTAGAAATTTCTAAAAAGGAATTTTTCGATCTGCGTTCGGTCTTCTTCCATTGGTGTGAGACGTGCCCACAACACTGGTTGGTGGACGCGATGACGATTGTAATGCCGCTAAAAATTAAAACCGAAAGCACATGTGATTTCTGAAGGATTCCTTTATTTTCGCGGAACACTACTGTAATGAATGTAACAGTCATTTTCAGAGTGCTAGCGGTTAAATGAAGCTTTATTATACGATTACAGAACACTTGTTTTGCTGTAATTGCAGTCTATGCGTTTATTTTAGCAATGCTGCCGCAATCCAAGCCAAGTCGATTCATCAAAAAGAGATAATAAATGCGTGCCTTCACAGCGCAGAACATGTGAGACATCGTAATAACAATACAGCGGCACATTACGACCAGCGCGGAGAGCCGGATGGCATAGCGCATGAGTTGAAGCAGACGAAATCGAAGACTGCGCAGCAAGCAGCGCCACTGGGCGCCTTTTTGGATGTGTGAGGAAAAAAAAAAAGCAAAAAAATTACTCTCTGACGCAACCGAAAGGTGCCTCAAGTGCGTAAAATACAATTTCAAGTTATACGAGTTTGTTTTTAAGGAAAATGAGTCTACCTGGGAGGATTTCTTGTCCTACCAGTAGATTGACCCACATCGCCGTTGGGTGACGCTAGCGGTCATTCTTTCACGATTTTCAACACCAAATTAATAATATAATTCATTATTTGTGGGGCAAAAGCATGCTCGTTGCCGCCGATGTGACGAACGATCTCCTCATTCTCACCACAATCAGAAAAAATTTTCCGAGCGGTAGACAGTCCCTTTAAACCCAGCTTCGCCGAGTAACATGTGGTTTCGACACACAGTATATACGGGTATTTATCGTGGCAACATCCTAGCCGTAAAAAGCCAATATAGGCACATTCCTTCGATATTTTTCATCGAAAGAAATGACCAGAATGATGAGGCAGGCGGTTATACACGCCTGCCTAGACACACAAAAAATATATATATATTTTTAAAAAAATAAGTAAACGAAGCTCTGCGAGTCTTCACACTATACGTCTCTGTAGTAATCGACGGCGGAATACAAATGCGGTGTTCGCTTTAAGAGCAGTCCGCACTGTATACGCGCTTGATGTATCGCAGAGCGCGCGCAAGGCGGCGGCATCGCGCGCAGCATGAACAGACATATAGCACAGCGCGCTTACGCAACTTGTAACGATGCCCTTGCAACGAGACACGAAAGGAAAGAAGAAAAAAAAACGTCAAAAACCTAGTAGTGACAGCTGCAAGAGTAGTGTTTCGAAACTCGCTCGATGGAGCTTCGACGGGGAGAAAACTAGCGTACCACATGCAGTATATCGAAGGAAAACGACCATTTATCGTCAAATTTCTCAAATTTTGTTCCACATATATGCTCGAATTACGGGCGAGCGACCGTGCTAGACGTCACGAGTTCCCAGCCTGTCTGGGAGGAAAAGGGGGGGGGGGCTACATCTTGCCTCAATTCGCATAAGAACTGAAGTAAGATGTACTATCGCGCTCAGTATGAGCTACATCACGCAAGCGCGTGGCCGAGCGCTCTGCCAGGTTGCGCAGTGGCGCCGAATATGACATATTTTCGAGTTATCGGGAGAGAGTTTGGCTGTCCCTGCGAGCGCGCATCGCCTTCATTTGCTTTCACCCTCGCCCTCATTTTGCCCTGAGGTCATGTCAGCTTCGGAAATGATAACTTCGAGGATGAAAGCAATCAAGTGGGCGCCCCGATGCGCGCTCGCACGAGCAACCAAACTCTCTCCCAATAACTCGAAAACGTGCCATCATCGGCGCCACAGTACAACCTCGCAGAGCGCTCGGCCACGCGCTCGCATGATGTAGCTCATACTGAGCGCGATAGTACAGTCGTAGACAAATTAAACGCGAACACGAAATTACAAAGAGGGACCGTTTGCGCGAGCGATAACTCGAGAGCACATTCGTAACTATATGCGGCTGCAAAAGGCTGTTTGGGTCTTACATACTAAGCGTGGAAGCCGAAATCAGGGCCACGTTAGGCGCACAGGGAAAAGCAGAAACGAAAGAACGCGTTTTACTTAGGCCTAACTTATTCGCGTTTCAACTGTCGATCAATGTACCTGCTCGCTCAAAGTTCCACCTCATGAATAGAGAGCAAATATCTGATCAGTCGTTGACTACATAGCTGCAGTTACGGCATTCTCACTTTCCGCTGTCGTTACGTATAAGCTTGGAGAACGAGATTTCACGTCGCGAAGCTGTTTTTCTTTTTCCTGTTCTACCGCAGAGCCAATCCCTTCCCCACCTATTCCCAAACTGCGGCCGAGCGCCTTCCTCTCCTGCGAAATAAAGGTTCAATTCATTCATTCATTCCTGTTAGCAGAACCTGACGTGCACCGTATACTGCAGAGTACCCCCTCGTCAATAAACCTGTTATCGGATCCTCGCGACGGGCACTCTCTATTTAGTACGCCCGAAATGCAGAAATACGTTACACGGGCACTGAAGACAAACGTGATTTCTATCGTCTTTGTAGGTTACCCTTTTACATCACACTTGCCGCGAAAAGACGCTCGCGGTCAGCGAGCAAACGAGCGTTAAGAAAATACGGGTGGCGACGCCGTGATGTCACAGATTTCGACGGTGTATGCTAGCCCATATATATATATATATATATATATATATATATATATATATATATATATATATATATATATATATATATATATATGTATAGGGGTAAAAATGAATTACGTTGCGTTCTAAGGGTGCCAAAGACATAACGTATAGCATGCCATGACATTCACGTGGTGAAATCTTTGCACCGAATTAAAAAATGCATCTCCGGCCTTCATACTATTCTGATAAAAACATATAATGAAGAGAGTAACGACTATAGGGTTCTGAAAGAATAATTCATCAGGCTAAATTGATCTGGCGTTTCATTTCAATGTCCCTTAACAATACGGGCACCTAACGAATGGCCCAGTTTGCATTCGATGGCTGTCCTCTTTCCTCCTCTCGGCCCCCATGTCGCAGCGCCTCCCACGCAACCGCGGCCGGCGCATGTACTATAGAAGACGAGCTGCGTGCGTAGCGTCCGTAACGGCGTTGCGCACGTGAGAAGTCAGCGAGCAGAAAGACTGCTCACGCGCTCTAAGTAAGACGCCGCGCTTTTACGTACGCAACGCTGTTAGGGACGCTATGTGCGTCGGGTGCGCCGTTTACACCGTGGCCGTATGAAAACTCGCCGTGAAAAAATGCAATGAGGTGAAAAAAAATGAAGAAAAACGCGCGTTCGCCTCGTCGCAATAGGTTTCTTAAGCCCCCATGTCGCAGCGCCCCCCACGAAACTGCGGCAGGCGCATGTATGAAAGGCGAACATTATCTGGACGCGCTCTCCTTCGCGGCGGGCGGAGAGTGTCCACACCTAAATTATTTTTCTTACACCGTGGCTGTCAGAAACCACACTGCTGATTGGCGACAACGGTCACCGGGGCCGTGCTTGGACACCACCTATTGGGAGATGGCGAAGGCACAATTTACGCATAATCAGCATTGCTCTTTAAACCGAACATTCATCTATGAACCTCTCCGGGTTTTGCTCAGCGTGTCTGCTGCATGCTGTCGTCTAAGCAGACAGGAATAAATGCAGCGAGTCAAGCGCGATCAAACGCCACTTCCAGTCCACCAAGTGACTTCCGGCTTCCGCTTCCGGACCGTTAAGCTGCGTTCCAGTTTTAATTTTCGGTCAGTGCTCTAACTTCCTCACGGTGTACACTTCATCCTACAGCCTCGCTGAGGAAAGTGGTTTAGATAAAGTTCGGTTAGAACTGATCCTCGACATCGTGGACATCACGTCCCGCTGCAGGATGATGGAAGGAAGGGCCGAGAAGCCGCGCCGTGTCATGCATGCTTATCCCTGAACGGTGTGCGAAAGCCGAATACGCGAGGGAGGTTCACTGCATGTAGATGTTAACTAGACGCGTTCGATCTACTGCAATCCGCCTTTTCCACGGCGCCACGGCGCATGCGCCCTTCCCCTGGCGGTAAAGGCGCGAAACATTTTGGTATGGTCTCCACACGACTCTTGATCTCGGAGGCTTTCGTTCTGGAGATTCCGGTTGTCCCGGACCACCACGCGAAATTCCGCACCTCTACCAAAACGGCAGAGGGCAGCACAGGAGAATGAAAAAAAAAAGGCGATTTCGTTTGTTTTAATTCCTTTCGTGTCTCGTCTTAGTTGATGTAGGGCATATTAGATATAACATGCGAGACAATGACGTGGACTGACCGAGCCCCGTGGGCAGGAGGGTGTCGTCGTGCAGGTCGGCGAGGGTCATGGATAGCGGCCAGCCCATCTGCGAGTGAGGCGGGAAGTGAGCGCTGCGCCAGGACGGGCTCATGGGTAGGCTGCCTCCGCCGCCGCCTCCTCCCCCTCCTGGGTGGTGGTCATCCATTCCTGCACGTGGAGGAAAAGAAAAAACAAAAAAACGGCTCAGGACACACGGTGTCGAATCGTCAATCAACGCATAGGTCAATCGGTCTCGACCGACTGATCAGTCAATACAAGTTCGCTGTCACCGAGACGTCAGTTAGGGGGAGGGCAAAGAGCGAATATGAGTACTACTCTCGACACGGTAAAGTTCCGCGAATTCGCCATTATTTTTTTCACCTTTGAGCGGCGCACAGGATTGGCACGACCTTGGTGATAGGCTTAAAATGACGACATTGGGGAATGTGACTATATGGCGGAAAATGACGACAGTTTAGGACGGCGCGACCGATAAGGCAAGCATCCAGCTTCCTGAACGATGCGACAGCGCCGAAGCGTATTTTCCGGCACTCGAGTGGTACGTCACGCATGCATCTATCGCAACGACTGGCTATGCGATCTTCCAATTTATGACGTCATTGAACCACTTCAGACCCTCAAGTTCAATGGCGAACTTAGTGTTCATTTGCGTCAAAAGGAAAATATCCTAGATGGTGATACAGTTTGCAACTAACAGACCTGATATCTATAACTGTTCAGTAATCATCATCATCATCAGATTACGTTATGGCCCCTGCGGGAGGACGTCCTCTGCCTATGATCTCCAACGTACCCTGTCCTACGCGTGCTGATTCTATCTTAAGCCAAACCTAACAGCGTTATCCAGGGGCGTAGCCATAAATTTCTACCGCAGGGGGCTGGGGGAAGCAGACACACTGCTATGTATATTCGTGTGTTTATGGGAACACACAGAAAACGCTAAAATTGGCCAATAGTGCAATGCCGCTGGTGTTATCGTCCCTCACACCCTGCCATGCTTGTAATACGCGTTACAAGTATAGCACCGGCCACAAGCTAGTTCAAAGGTCAGTACAATTAAGTGTACAAAGCCACGAACTGTTTTAACCACGGTCTTTCAAGGAATAATACTTCACTCGATCGTGGGTCGTCTCCTGTAGTAGAGGGCGAACAGCAGAGGGATGAAAAGAGGGGGGGGGGGGGGGCTGTATAAAGCGGAGAAGAGGGAGGTTAAGCCGAGCACGAACGGCACTTCCGGTATACCGGAAAGCTATGCGAGCCCCCGCTGGGGCTTCTTTTACGGCCCAATCCATCCTCACATCCGCCACCGGGCAGCCGGACAACCCTCGGAGCGTACAAGCTCATAGCAAGGACATTTGCGCTCGCACGAACGTGCACTTGCAGCCGTGTTTCACATATTGGTCGCAATAACAGCATGTCTTCTTTTGCCGTGCAGCGCAACCCGCCACGGGACCCAAGCCAAAGGCAAGGACGAAAAAGAAAGAAAGAAAGAAAGAAAGAAAGAAAGAGGGAAAGAAAAAGAAAGAAAGAAAGAGAAAGAAAGAAAGAAAGAGAGAAAGAAAGCTCGACCTGTGCACCCGTCGATATCTGCGACGTGTAGCGGCGCGGGGGGGGGGGGGGGGGGGGGGCTATAGGCCATTTATTTGTTGTTTCAGACGCGCGGCTTCAGAAGCGCCACGGTGAGGAGTGGGAGGCTCATTATTTTGGTCTCCCTCTCACCCCCAGTAGGCCAGTAACAAGAGCAAATATAACACGAGTAACAAGCGCAGGATCAGTGCGCATGCAACCGTATAGTTGCGTGCAGTGTTGACCGGCGCGTGCCGTGAGCACGCGACAATGGGTGGAGTAGAAAGTATCTCGAGAAAGGCCGAAGACAGTATGAACATGACGACGACGGCATTCCGCTGCCAACGAAAACACCTGTTAAGTCAGCCCAGCAGTTTCGTGCTTTTTTTTTTTTCGTAGGCGTATTATGGCTGGTTTTTACAAGAACGGAAACGCAAGTTTCCGTTCTTGTAAAACGTTACTGAAAAACGTTATTGTAAAACGTTACTGAAAGTATGCAAGGCAGAGCTAATCTAATCAGTTCAACGAGAAGCCAGCAGGTAATGAGGTGACAAGCGCACGAAAGCTTGCCGGTTTTCCTTTTTAATTGAGTATTCGGCGTCCGCAAGTTATTGCATGGGACATGCAATGCTGCTTGAAAAGCACCATGTTGTAATCTCGGGGCGTGCTTTCTGTTTACCCATTTCATTCACGCATGTTTAGTGTAGTTTGCGAAGCCGTTGTGTAGTCGCTGTCCTGCGGCCATCTTTTCACAAAGACAAAGACAGCACACTGCCGCCTGGTATGTTCCGATCGTTTCGGACGAGCATGTGGAGGCGCACACCTAGGCAACGCACACAATGCCCCCTAGGTATCAAATGAATACACTGCATACGGTTATAGCATCTGTACTATCAGCAGTATCAAGAAGTGCGACAACAGTTCGGTGCTCCGTTCGGTGTTCTTACGTGACACGCAACTTTAATAATGTCCTTTATAGCACGCAGCAGGTTAAAACATAGGCGCTCATTACGAGTCGAAGCTCTGGGAAACGCTTATTGTTGAGTTTTCCCAGCCTCGATTTAGGTGTCGCGACACCTAAATCGCTATCGACATCACGTCTTTTGCCTCAAAAACAAAGACCAAGTACACTGCTACGTCTGGCTGTGTTAACGAAGACCGACGTTATAGGTGTTCGTAATGAAGACCAAGCAAGCGCATAGCCGACACCCCGACAATCCAACTAGCAAGAATGTACGCAAGCACTCTTGCACGAGTATTTTTCGCTCAAAGAACCTTCTATTGGCGTAGGCGCACCGACAAGTCCACAGTCTTCGCGCCCGCGTCTCCCTCGGCCACTCGCTGCACGGAAGCAACCCCGAAAAAAAAAAACCGAGAGTGGATGAGTCTCTTCTTCCTCGCCTCCTTCGTCGTCCTGTAGCCGCTCCCCCGGATGCGCTGATCGTGAACTTCCTCGGCGCTGGTCAACTTGATCGGCGCCCCCTTCTCTCTCTCTCTCTCGCAACTACGAGGCAAGCGAGCCTCGAGCGAGAGAAGAAGCATCTCGCAAAGAAGAAGATGAAGTAAAAGGAACGACCCGAGCGTCCGCCTGCCGCTGGCCTTCTCGCGGTGGTGTAGTGGCGGTGGCAAGGAGAAAGGAAGCAACAACTTGCCCTCCCGCGTCCGCTTGCACCCCCCTCCACTTGTGATCTCGACGCCCTGGCATAGCGGCAGAAGAGCGCCAGCACTCCCCCTCCTTCCGATCCCGGATCTGGCGCGCCGACGTTTCGCCATAAACGCGGCGCCCGGATTTCTCCCGCTTGCGGCCTGAATGTCCAACGAGACGGAATGTACAACGAGACTGAATGTCCAATAGTGGACATTCAGTCTCATTGGACATTTCGTCTCGTTGGACATTCCGTCTCGGTTGGACATTCAGTCTCGTTGGACATACAGTCTCGTTGGACATTCCGTCTCGGTTGGACATTCAGTCTCGTTGGACATACAGTTTCGTTGGACATTCAGTCTCGGTTGGACATTCCGTCTCGTTGGACATTCCGTCCCGGTCACAAATTTCGCTTTTCCGTTTTCGTACCACACATCCCAATATTTGCTGTGAAAAATTTTCCGAATGTGCCCTAACATTTGCGACGTGCGTGAAAATTCGTTTCGTCGTGATAGGATGTGGCGCTGAGACTGCGTATTACGCACGGCGCGTAATACTGCTCGATACCCAGGCTTGTACAAATGGCAGGATATATATATATATATATATATATATATATATATATATATATATATATATATATATATATATATATATATACTGCTCGATTGTACGGTCCCTGCCGGCGGCAAGTTTTCTTTTCGTCCACTTTACTTTCTTCACATTTATATTCTAAATACTACAGATAACACCCCCTGTACTTTCCTTGGCGTTATTGTCTGTTAGTTCTCATTAATATTGTGTCTAACAAAGATAAACGAGCCCTTGAAAAATCATCTGCTTTCTTTCATTCATAGCGAGGGCCTCGTCCTGGCAGACTTAATGCCTTCGGGTAGTATGCGAGGGATTATTGGTCAGCTGCCAACTCGTAAAAAAATCACGTGCTACGTGACGCCAACAGGCAAAAAAAGAGTGTTCCACACTCGCCGCCATGGCTGCGATTGGCGCTGACTAACACTCCTAGGTTTAAATCAACATATATACCCCAGAAAGTGGACGGGAGGATGACCGCCGCCGTAGCTCAGTGGTAGAGCATCGGACGCGTTATTCGAAGGTCGCAGGTTCGGTCCCTGCCGGCGGCAAGTCATCTTTTCGTCCACTTTACTTTCTTCACATTTATATTCTAAATACTACAGATAACACCCCCTGTACTTTCCTTGGCGTTATTGTCTGTTAGTTCTCATTAATATTGTGTCTAACAAAGATAAACGAGCCCTTGAAAAATCATCTGCTTTCTTTCATTCATAGCGAGGGCCTCGTCCTGGCAGACTTAATGCCTTCAGGTAGTATGCGAGGGATTATTGGTCAGCTGCCAACTCGTAAAAAAATCACGTGCTACGTGACGCCAACAGGCAAAAAAAGAGTGTTCCACACTCGCCGCCATGGCTGCGATTGGCGCTGACTAACACTCCTAGGTTTAAATCAACATATATACCCCAGAAAGTGGACGGGAGGATGACCGCCGCCGTAGCTCAGTGGTAGAGCATCGGACGCGTTATTCGAAGGTCGCAGGTTCGGTCCCTGCCGGCGGCAAGTCATCTTTTCGTCCACTTTACTTTCTTCACATTTATATTCTAAATACTACAGATAACACCCCCTGTACTTTCCTTGGCGTTATTGCCTGTTAGTTCTCATTAATATATATATATATATATATATATATATATATATATATAGAGAGAGAGAGAGAGAGAGAGAAAGCGCAAAGACACGAGGGAATAAAATAAGGACACAAGACGCAAAAAAGAAGTATTTAAAAATAAGAAAAATATATTTAAAGGACTCCCGTTTGCACCCGTTTGCTCGTGTTCATATAACTTGACGCCTTTTCAACAAATCGAGTTGAATGTTTGCGCTTTTCATGCCTTTGTTATGTGCGTCCTCCCTAAAAATATGTACCTGTAACTTTAGCACAGTTCAACAATTATGCAAAACCAAATAGCCCGGTACCTCACCTTGTTGAGTAATCGATTAGCTTTCAGTTTTTTCTCCGTAATCCGTTAGTTTTTTCAAAAAAGTAATTATAATTGCTCACGCTCTGTCACTGTAATGCGTACAAGTCTGTTCCCGACCCAGTTTTTTTTTTTTTTCACTTGAGCTTCACAGCACTAATATTGACGTCATTGGAAGAGTAATAGAAAAGCTCGTGTTCAGGCCGGTTCTGAAAAGTCCTCAAATGATTTTAAACATCATAAAAACGGTTTTATTGTCGCCAACAATTAGCTGTATGCTGTGTGTTGTAATGAAAAATTATTCACGCGAAGCACTTTGCAAAACGCGAGCAAGATTGGCTACTTCGGCAATAAGCTCAGAAAAAATGAGCAGTTCGCAGCGGATGGCCTGATGCTCTCTTGACTGGCCCGGTGCAGTGGAGCTGTAGGTCACCGCTCATTGCACGTCACTCTAATGTGGTGTGACGTCACTAAAACTTTCGTTACGCTTCCTACACAGTGATGTCGGTGCCAGTCGCGCTAGCGATGGGTCTCGATCGCGAGAATGAGCATTTATACAGACTTTGGAAGTGAATTAAAATATATTCTAAACGTTTGCTGCGTGCAATACTTCGTGCTGAGCGTCCCTGCTTACAGAGAAAGCCTACAGCAGGCTTTTTATCGCCTCAAAATTTGGTGACACCACCCCTTTAACGGCATGGTCTTTCCTAGACCGGCCTGCAGTTCTCTTGTAGCCGAAATGCCATGACATGTTTCCATCAAGGTAGTCAAAACTAAAACTGATATCCCACACTCAGCATGCTTCATAATCATTTCGTGGTTCTGGCGCGTAAAACCCAAGAATTTAATTTTAAAGGAAAGTTTCCTCCCTAGCTTCTTCGACCCGCATTCTTTAAGAGAAAAGAAGAATTGTTCTAGGGGCTCGTATAAAGCCAACAACAATCAAGCCAAGGTACGTTATTTTTTGATGTTTTTAACTGTAGTGTAACGAATATGATCTAAATTGAAAGGACTTAAATGGCACGAGAAAGCACAGTTTCTTTCGGTGGGATTCGAACCCACAACTTTCGCATTACTTTCGCAATAAAGTAACATATTCAACATACATATGAAAACTAAAAATAAAAATTAAAAATAAAACTAACAAAACTTGAAATTATGATAAATGCAGTAAAGCGAATACGGAAACAAAAATCCGACGCCACAGACAGTTAATATTTGCAAAACACACAAAAAAATGCGATCTTCCGTTAGGCTATCTTACCCAATGAATCAGTTGTCCTGAGAAATTTCAAACGAGGGCACGTTATCTCTTCTAAATTGGACATTCCGTCTCGTTGGACATTCAGTCTCGTTGACATTCCGTCTCGGTTGTACATTCCGTCTCGTTGGACATTCCGTTCCGTTGTACTTCCGTCTCGGTGGACATTCAGTTCTCGTTGGACATTCAGTCTCGATGGACATTCCGTCTCGGTTGGACATTCAGTCTCGTTGGACATTCAGTCTCGCCGGTCACGTGACCCATTGGACATTCAGTCTCGTTGTACATTCCGTCTCGTTGGACATTCAGGCTCTGAATCGATTTCTCCGGCCGCAACGTCCCCCTCATTCACCCCTCCAACTTTCTTACTTCCTCCTCGGCCAGCGCTGCGCTGTCCCGAAGCGCGCTTTTCGCGGTCGTTGCTGAGCTATACAGCAGGCTCGCGGAAATTCCTGCTGCAGGCCTTCTTCCAACAAGCGCTGCAGGCGATATCGCCGCTGTGTCAAGGTGGTTGGTTGGTCGGTGGTGGGTGCACGCGCGAGATCTCTGTGGAGCACGTTGCGGGACACGCACGCCGGCGGCTTTGTCCTCGAAATAAACTGCCGTGAGTCAGCAGCACCCTTCGTGGTAGCAGAGATATCGTCACGAGCCCAGATCTCCGAGAAACGAATGGACGTCGATAATGTCGTGTTTGTCGTCGTCGTCGCTTCTGGGCAGTCACGTCTTTTTATTTGCACGATATATGACCGGAAGGAAGGTGGGGTGCAGCGTTGCCGAGTGCGTCAGACTATGCAACGCGGCTCTTGGGGCACTATATGGTCGGCTGCATCGTGAAAATATTGCTGCTGTAATCAGTGGTGGATACGCCAGCATTGTTGTCGCTTATCGGATACCAGCCTACGCAATATGCTATGGCACTCGGAAAAATCACATGACGAGCGATGTAGAAACGTAGCGTGTACGCTGCACAAAGACTGCGGCCCTCTATGGCGTCTGAGGGCGAATATGAAGGTAGCAGCTGTCAAATGTTTCAAACTGTCTTCGCTCATGGTATAGAGACACGTATATTTGCAGTCCCACTGTCGACCGCATTTGCCTCTGTCTTTAGTGTAAGCTCTCGGCACCAGCCCACTATGGCCGCGAGAGCACGCAGAGAGGCCGAGGCTCACGGGGTCCTGGACTGAGGACATATACACGCCCAGCGAACGACCCGGAGGTTTTTCTTCATTTTGCGTAAATATTTTCACTCCCTCTCGAATTTCTCATGCATCAAGTAACAGTCGTGATCTACGGCGACTCGTTACGACGCGAAAATTCAACGCGCTTCCTATATAGACCTGAGTCGAATCTCATCGGCAGAAGCATCCGAGGGTGCGCGGTGAGGACGTCGCGCATTGTCTGCGCACGGCGCGCATCACATCCGCGAGGAAGAGGGAACACACATAACCGATCGGAACCGGGCGCGATCAAGCCTCGCCCACATCCGGAATACGCTCGCACTGCCGAGGGAGAGGAGGAAGTGCCCTAAGTGTGTGTGTACGCAAGAGGTGGGGGGAAAGGGAGAGGGGGGGGGGCAACCGCGGCGTGCCATCGCCCCGTGCCAGGGGGCAACGGTCCAGATTTCGAACCGCCGAAAACGCGCGTCGCTCTCTCCTGTAGAGGGGCGTCGCCACGTCGTATACACATACAACGCGGAAACCGTATCGAGAATGCTAAATCACGCCGCTATGATCCTCCATATGCCGCGCAGCAACAACTCGGCCGCCGCGGTGCGGCTGTCCCTTGAATATTCCGTAATCGAGTCTACCGTACGGTGGTTTCGAAAAAAAGTACGGAAGCGCAAGTTACGCTATAACACGTCTGTATGTCTGTGAACAATGTAAACTATAGGCACGGAATGTACAGACAAACAGAGGAACATACGGCTGACATCTCATTCATTCGATGTTCCCTGCTTCAAGCCTCAAAAATGTACTTAAGACATATTGTAAGGCAAGCGTACACATATGCGAAGGATAACAATGATCATTTCTGTTGTCTTATACGCGCTGAAACCACTGTATGATTACCAGGTGCGCCGTAGTGAGGGGGGGGGGGGGGGACTCCGGATTAACTCCGACCACCTGTGGTTCCTGACCATGCACCTAAAAACTAAGACACGGGTGTCCATGCAATGCGTGCCCATGCATCGCAATGCGGCCGCCGTGGTCGGGAATCGAACCCGCGTGCTCGGACTTAGGAGCGCGACACCTTACTTGCTAAGCTATGCTATACGGCGCGGGTTATCGACATTGCAGATGACACGCAGTCATTCATGGATTCGTGGAGCAAATCTAAAGAGCAGGCTTACGAACTGTGACCTCGTCACGCCGACATAACGTGCCTTCGTCTAGCCAGTACTCCGGCAGCATCACCGACGGCGCTAGGGAGGCGACACACGTCTGCTAATTACTGTTTGCCTACAGAACCACCTCAGACAATTTGTGGAGGATGTTCAGACGGTAGCGGTGCGCCTCAAGTATGGCACGCGCGCGCTAGGGAGCGCTGAAAAATTATGGTAATGATGATGATGATGATGATGTTTAGTAAGCATAGTGGCCGCTGCCCCCTCAAGTGGATTGGCTAAAAAAAATTAAAACTGGGTGGATATAGGTACGAATTTCCAAATTTCTATTTGTGGCAAATAGCCTTTTGTTTTTAAACAACCATTTTTGTAGAACAATTAAAGAGAAGAAGACGAAGCAAGAAGAGAAACGAAACTGCACGATCAGGAAACATTGTTGGCCAACACCCTTTACTGGGTGCGCGCTTTAGAAGAAAGGCTTAACGTCACGCGCCACTCACATGACGGCCGATGAAAATTAGCAATGAAACCGATTTGGTCAGTTGTGGCTGTTCTCCTCAACGAATGGTACACACCCCACTACGAAAAAAAATGGCCAGGAATCCGGTGAGTTAACGCACGCCGTCAGTCGAATGTCAAATGTATACGAGTAGCGCAAAACTTTACATAAAAAAACTGATGAGCCATTACACTCTGTGAAGGGGTATGACCAGAGAAGCTGTTTAGCACACTGCACGTAGGTGGTCGGGCGGAGACCAGTTTTTGTATCAAAGGCCAGGTTGTGAACGTGCCCGTCAACGTTCAAACCACTGTGTTCTTCACTGCGCACATCGACGACGATGAGTAGGCTTCACTGCAACACAGAATGTGGGAAAGCCAGCTCACAAGGACCAAGGTTACGCCCATCCCCTTATAGTCGGCTTCACTTCTAAACACAACTGAACTGCTGGAAAGACATTGTGGGTTCCACTTTAATGTTGAAAATGCTTCAGTAGAGGGCATCAGGGGTCTTTCTGCGTACGCGTATATACGACTTGCCGAGTTATATACAGCTCCGCCATAAAGATAAATCTGAGAGGTTTAAGAACTTCACAATAAAATCGCACATCTCTTCTTATCTCATCACGCAAGAGCGGTGCTGATAATGATGAGCCTTCATTACATCGCACGATAACTCTTCACTATATCTCACGGTACGCATATAGACGAGGAAAAAAAAAAAAACACTTGGGAGGCAGCGTTATCTCACGCAGCCAGCTTTGGTAGGCGACCGCTCCCTGAAGCCAGGCAGCGTCCGCCCAAGACGCGACTTTTTTATTTTATTTTTTTGCGTCAAAATCACGCAAGAAGCGCGAGATTTGCCGAGACTTCGGGGTTTGGTGCACGGTAGGTCCTAAATCGAAGCGCGCTCTTTCGGCTGAATCGCGGAGGTGGTTAGAAAATATAAATTAACCGAGAGTACTGAAAACATATGCCGCGCGCTGCGACGTTTCGATCACGTGTTGGGCCGACACAGGAGAGGCTTCAATCGCCTTACGCAGTGCTGCCTCCCAACTTTTTTTCTTCCTTCACGCGTATAAACCCGCGAAACCGATTCAGCCAATGCAGAGCGAGGGAATGAAAAACGCAAGTTCCGGGAAGTCAAAAGACGACTGAGTATAGTGCCAAATACGGACGAATAGTCCCTACACGATGTCCCGTCCGAGCCCATGCAGTTAACATTTGACGATTCCACCGGATTATACACTTCTCGCAACAGCGACTGCAAAAGTGCGAGCTCATACGCATAATATACGCAGGAAACGACACAACGGTGGCACGAGCGACCATATATATCTGCACTAAAGCCCCGTCTTCTTCCATACGACAACAACAACAATGAAAAAGAACGTTCTCGCTCCATTACGGTCGCCATCACGTAAAATAACGAAACGAAGTATATAGAGTTCCGTCTCGCGACTCGTTTTTTTTTCTTTCTTCTTTATTTCATCTTCATCGGACGCCGCGCAATGTCTATAGCGTCAATTATTGTTGGTCGACCATTCTCGGTGCTGCCCATAAAAACGCCACGGCACGATCGCGCGCGCGCGCACGTACACAAACGGCTGGCTCGGGTCCAGGTCGAAGAGAAAGCGAGATGAAATCCCGACAGTCGCGGCTGTCGTTCCATTAAGTCGGCCCGGGACGGCGAATGACGTCACACGGCCGCAGAAGCCAGTAGCTGGAAGCGCGCGCGCGATCGCTCTGCATAGGCAAATTCCTTCGTTTATATGGTTTTGGTTTCTTTCATGGCGCAAGAGGAAGAAGGCCTCCCTCAATCTGAACGGTGGCGACGCAGCCAACGCGCGTGATGCAACAACCTCGCGGGTTCCTGCGAATATTCGCGTCGAACGTTCGCGACAAACGCATTCGCATTGGCGCACGAAATCAATTAGAAAACAAAAAAAAACATATATACACCGGAGAGCGGCCAAGCCTCATTACCACACACAGCGCAAATGGTCAGGCCATGTCGACATCCGGGACTTTTTGATTAGTGACGCGCAACGATGTAACCGAACGCCACATGCGCGCAAGGCTGCTATACGGGGGCTACTCGGTACGACTTCATCTTATTATGCGCTGCCAGGCATTATTGACAAAGAGCACAGGAACGATAGACACACACACAGGGTGTGTTTGGATGCGCGTGCCACATATAAAGGCGGCGGCGTACGCGAGTCGAAGAAAAAAAAAAAACATGTTACCTGTTAGTTTTCTTTGTGTGTGTATGTGTCCTGACTTGTCACATGTATAACTCCACTTAAAGAGACACGTTAACTCCCTTTGGAGATCGTTATACTCTCTTCAGAGAGTAGCGTGACTCTCCAAAGAGAGTCAACGTGCATCCTCAAAGAGAGTCACAAACGTGAAAAGTCAGTACTCGTCAAAAAGAGTAGCAGGTAATCATTTCTTCTTCTTTATTTCTTAGAGAGCCGGCAATAGCATCTTCAGGCTCAGTGGGCATACGTTGGACCGTGCGTGGACCAGAGCTGACACGACTGCGCACGACACGACCAGTAGGACCGCAGAGAAGCTTCGTTGCCGCAAACTGACGTGTCGCATTAACATGAGAACCGTAAAGACAGCGAGGCAATGCAGCCTCTTGCCACGGGAGCATACACCTCAACGCGATCGCCAACGGTATTTTGCACGAATGTATATTCCAGACATCCAGATTTCGTCCCCGCAAGTCGACTCACCCTGACACTTCGCTGCTATAAAATATTATTCGACGAAAATGTGTCAAGCCACATAGCGCAGTAAGTCACCCCAAGAATGATCCGGAGCCCACAAGCATGATTCCAAGTACTAGCCCGGCCGAAAGATCTGTGGGCCACAGTATTGCCCTACTGATATATCCTAGAAAAAAAAAAAAGGAAAGGAAGAAAAAAAAAATAACTATGGCGCGACGCAGTACCTCGGGTAAAAATACATTTCCGATGCCAGAGCAATGCTATAGAACATGAACCGAAGCATCGGAAACGGTCAGGGACGACCGAGAAGTTTCATCAGATTGGTGAAGCGGCACGTCTCCGAAGCGGTGCGTGGGTCCAACCTCAACGAAAATCCTTTAGGAGGCATCTGTGGCCCAGCGCCCAGATCACCTCGAGACATGCAATAGTAGAGCGTAATTACAACCACCTCGATATCTTCGCAACCCCGCTCGCAACAAGTCCACCCACCCGAGGAAGAAAGAAAGAAAAAAAAAACCGTAAGTAAGGCTTCAGGAAACGACAGACTAAAAAAAACCAGAAACGGCGCCCTTGAAGGCGTCAGCTCGGCACTTCCTTCCTCAAACTTCGTCCGCTGCCAAGAGCTCGGCACACACCCGTGCACACTTAACTCCGAAGAACGGCCCTCAAACTACGGCTCAGAGCGCACGTACATAAGACGGCCGTAGAGCGGTCAGCAACAACAACAGAGACGAGCGACGGAAGAGGTTGTTTCCTGGTCCCACGAGAAGGAAGCCGCCGGTCGGGCACACTTTTCCTACTCACGCGAGCTTTTCTGCTGCTGTGCGCACGCTGTCCTTGAAGAAGATGAAGAAGAAGAAAATGGAATGGAACGATGCAGACACGGGGAGGACAGTGAAGGTGGTCCAGACAAAGCTTCGCACTAATTTCTTTTTCCGAGACCGCACCTGCACTGCCAAGTTTACCGACTACAATGACATTGTCAGGGGAGGCATTATGCGCCTTTTTCAACGCAGGCTCCCCGGACTCCGCCATAATCCTCTTAGGGCTGTGCTAAATATGCGTGACCCCCCCAAAAAATGCAATGTTGACACAGCGATGACAGCCTTTGTACTCCCCTGCCACACACAGGCCAGACAGGAGGTGCTCCCGCTTTCGGTTGAAACGCTCTCGAACATTACAAAGGCCCGCACTTAAGCGTCAACATGTGCGTGCCTCGAACAGCACAATCACGAAAAGCGATTACACGGCGATAACTGGCGCTAACACACTAACACCTCCGCGAATACAGGCACAGAGGTGAGTACTCGAAGTCGACGAGTACGACCATTCGTCAACGCGATGCCGCGGCCGTGCCTTCACGGGTTTCAGTGATCTCGCGCAGCTGCCGCAGCCCTGTACCTTCACACAGCATCGATTGGGGCCATGCGAGTAAACCCTCGCCGAGACGGCAGCGAATGCAGGGACCAGTGTTGCCAAATTAGCGGTTCTCCCGCTAAATTTAGCGGGCTTCATTGCTGTATTACGGGAGACGTAAAGTCCCTAGATTTTTCACTGTTTTTTCTTGAAAATGAAAAATCTAGGGACTTTAGGGAGGGGGGATTTCCGGCGGTTTTGAACCCTTGTGTGATGGTTAGGTTCGTCACGTCGCAAGGTGTGTGACGCGAGGAAGATGGAGACAGTGCGGAACACAAAAAGGAAGTTATATTCAACGAGAGACACACATTACAAGTACCGTAACTAGACGTCGTGCACGCGGTTCGCAAACATAACATAAAGGAGTAGGCAGTCTCACAAGTCTCTGCCGAAGCCCGGTGCCTTGAAGTGGAACCCGTTGCGTGCCTCGTGGTGCAGTCGTCGCTTGGGTACACAAGTCAGCGTCCCCGCTGCAGAAGGCATCGCCAGGCCTAGGCGTAGCCGCGCACCGTCATCGACGTCGGCTCGCTGGACGGGGTCAGCAGCTCCGGGGTCTCGAGGACGCTCGCCGTGCCTGAGATGTCCGCAGGAGGGCCCCAGAATTCGTGCCTGGTCACGCCGTGCCCCGAGGACGTCAGCGGCTCGAAGACAGGAACCCGGCCCTCTGAACCTCGCGCGTAGTTGCGGGTTCGCCCTAGGCTCTCTCGCTTCGTCTTGTCGTCGTTCCAACAGCCGGAACAGAAGGAAGCAGCGCTGTCATCGGCTTCACTAGCATTTTTGCTAGGGGCGTGCGAATATCAAATTTTTCGAATACGAATCGAATACGAATATCCACCTTCGAATATCGAATCGAATATCAAAGGAAAAATGCCTCCACAGTAACGATATTTTATTTAACAATGTCCAGGCTGGCACAATGCACATCACAACACAAGCAAATATCACAGCACAATGAAAGTAATGACTACATGTTATCATGAAGAAATATGAGTTGGTCCACATGATCAGGCAGCAGGCGCTCCCTTCTGACAAAGACAACACCCCCCCCCCCCCCCCCGCCACTGAAAAGGCACGCTCACTTGGAACGGAAGTGGCTGGTATAGGGAGGTACATGGGGGGCAAAGCTTTGCCAGAATGGGGTATCTGAGGGTGCCTACAGTCCGCCACCAGTCACATGGGTCACTGTCTTTCTTCAGAAGTGGTCACGCATAGTGAACAAGTAGTATTGCGGCACGTTACGGCCGCATATTATTGCAAAATGTATGGTTACATGATCGCCAACAGCGCTACACGTCGAAGATGCACCAGCAATAAATCATACGTATTGGGGCGCTCGTCGCAGGAGATATCGTGCATCCTTGTACTTACGATGTTTATCGCTCCTATCGGCAACGTTTTCAGCTATATGAACGCAGCAGAAATGTGGAAGACGAGTTATTTTATGCATGATAATCGAATCGCATATTCGAATTTATCGAATATTCGAAGTTATCGAATATTCGAAACTTTTCGAATACACGATATTCCAATCGAATACGAATATTTCGAATGTAATATTCGACGAATATTCGAAACTTTCGAATATTCGCACACCCCTAGTTTTTGCAGGTGCTTCTTCACACCTTGCTAGCTTTTTGAAAAACAAGGACTGGTTGTCCATGCTTTTCTTCTATTCACTGTGGCTCACACTCACGTGCGGGATGGCCGTCATGAACTGCGTGGTTTTGCTCTTGTAACTCGATTTAAAACTTTGATATAGGGTAACTTATTGGTTGTACACTGTATCCTCTCGTCTTCATCCTGTTTCGAGCTGTTTCCCCATCCAAGTTTAAAGAAATCACTGTGTTATATTAGCGTAGATAACTTCGAGTTGGAAAGATTTTCTTTTTTTTATAATTTTTTTTAATTCTGGCCGTGTTGGGGACAAATATGGAATTAAGCGGTTTTTAGCGGGATTTGAGGCCTCCTGATGCGGGAATGTTATTTTTGATTTGGCAACACTGGCAGGGATACTGTATGTCTCTTTCAGTGCTCTTGCGGTTCGTGCGGTTTCAGTGGTGGTTGTTAGCCAGTAACACGGATACACACGTCACTGAGTGGATGCTACATACATGCTCTCCTGGCGTTTTGCTCGGAAAACGGGTTGCGCTGTGCAACTTGCGCCGCATTGAGCGCACCTCAATACAATACTGACCGTACACGCGAAGCACTTCACTCGCATCCGACGAACGTTGATAAAGTGAAAGTTATGCAGACTCCACACACCGGGCGAGAACCAACGTGACACATATGTAAGACGGGCGCTGCAGCAAACGTGGCTATTTGCGCATAATATTTCGCAAATGGTTGCCAGATGATTCAGGATGCTTATGGACGGGCTAATTGTTTTTCCTTCTGGTTCCTGCTTGCGTCCCTGTTTGAGGGGCTATAGTCATTTACACAGGAACGGTACATAATTCACAGAAACCGGGACTAAAGTCCCTAGGGACTTTAAGCGGGACACATCCCGAAAAAGGCTTGCTCATGTATGCGCATTTGTGTGCGACCTATTGGCGCACGGCATTATATGTCATGTAGGTGAATTTCGGCTGAAATCGCACGAGAACAACTCCGAGTTCAAGGACGAGAGAGAGTGGTCTCTTTTTCGCCTTCACTGCCCTTCCTACAGGCGTTATCTCCTCGTTGCCCCTTATTTGTTCATAAAACACGTGAACAATGTCAGCACTAAGCATTGAGCGTAACAGGATTTCATGCTGTTTCGGTTTCACGCTGTAACCTCCGCTTGTAATGCGCAGTCGAAGAGGCACACAACGAAGTGAAATCGGTTGATCGCGCGTGACAGTCATGCGAGACAAGGTGTAGAACGGGCATGCATTGCAACTAAGTGAAGCAGGGTATAGGAGACAATTTAGAAGTGATATCCGTCGTATATATGGACCAATCGAAAGCTTATTTCCTCATACGTCACGTGAACAGACTTGTGGCGTGCCGGAAAGACGGGAAACGTCAGGAGAGAATAATGCGCTCGTTATTTGCATTTTCAGAGGTTGTTGAGGGGTCCTTTAATCTTGCTGCACATCGAGAGCGCCTCACTGCGTCTTCTCCCCACTGTCTGTTGTTTTACGTTTCGATTGCGAACCAAAAACAAGAACGCGTAGTACATCAAGTCGCGCCATCCGATATTTGTTTCTTTATTCGGAGAGAGGCTCGGAAACAGACAAGGCGAGACAAGGACCGACGCCTACACCGCGAAGCGACTTCAGGTAAAAGGGGAATCGTGCTTACGGTTAAAACGCGCCAGGAAGCTCTATATAATACCACTCTGAACGTTTTCTTTTTTACCTGTAAATGCGATCCGCCCCCCGGTCTGTCTCGACACGTGCTTCACGCAGGAAAGGAAGGAAATCCTCGGTTAAGCGACGGCAGCAGGACCTCGTAGGACAACCAAACGCGCGGCGGACAATGTTGTTGCCGCCGTCTGCCCTTGGAAAGAAAAACGAGAAGACTTCCTGCCTCCAACTACGAAGAAGCGTCCGTCGCCTTGCCTCGCATGCCACCTCGAATAGGAAGGGGGGAGGGGGCGAACGAATAGACCGCGGTATACACGCACTAGCGACGACGACACGAGGCTCGCCAAAGACAAGAGGAAGGAAGGAAGTAACGAAAGCAAAAGGACCATGCAACTTCCTCATGCGCGTCCCTGGACACTTTCTTTTCTCTCCTATATTCTTCCCTTTACTTTTCACGCTCGCGCATGGCCCGCTGGCATGCAGACAGGCTATATGGTGGCCGCCATAGTGAGGCCCTCTCGGAGCGGACGCCACGGATCACGCGATGGCCGCCGCCGCTCGGGCAGGAAACGCGGCGAAACGCTTCCTCCAAATCGGCGGGAGAAAGCAACCATTCGAAAGAGATAGTCGAAGGACTTCGCGTGAGAGACGGCCGAGCGACCGCCTCCGTCCGTGCATCAACCGACTCCACTGTGCTGCTTCGCCATCAGTGAAACTATAATGCGAGCAGCCAACGGGAAGCCTTAATTACATCATGCGTTTCCTCGCACGAAGAGCACGAAATCTATGTCCATCACCCATCTTGCAAAATCCACACAGAAACAATGCGAAAAAAAAAAACGAAAGAGGGGGGGGGGGGAGAAGTGTGGCGTTCCAACTGACTAAGCTATAGTCTCACTGACAAAAGACGTCGCCGCTTTTGAACAGATTGAACATCAGCGTGACGTCTTCATAATGATGTAGTGCGCGTCGACCAAAAAGCGTGCGTACGTAAGTACCCAGCATTAGCTTCAGCAATCGTGCGCACTATCAGGTTCCGTCCTTTGGCCTGTCGAAATTTAGGAATTCGGTGTTTTAGAGCGCAGGTCTTATATAGGCGCCCGTTCCTGCGTTGAACGACGTCGCCGTTGGCGTTGTCGGCGTAACCGACAGAGCGAACGGGTACGACAGAGAGCGAGCGCGGAGGCTGTCGATACCGCGAGCCACTGGCCTGAACCTCTAACCTCGCTTTCTTCATTAGTCACGCACGCTGGCCGCTCGGTCGGAGCTCGTACGTATGCAGGGCTAGCACGTGCAATGCGTCTGGCTTCTCTTGTCCTAACGGGGCTGTCAGCGTTTCGCCAGGTTCGCGACGCCTGTAATGCACCGAGTAGTGTGCGTAGCACTCGAGCGCTGACAGTTTCCGTGGCAATATGTAACGAATGTTACACTGCTACAACTGCAGATAGCCGAAACTTCAAACACAGTTGGCGTTGCCCCAACACGAAGCTGCGCTCAGAATTCGCATTAGCGAGCATCCCAATCGTCGGCGAATTATTTGGAGGGAGCAGACAGACACTATTACACGGCTTCGGAAAGCGCCGGCATTTATAGTCTCGCACTTAAAGCGGGAATTGCAGGTTATACTTGCATATAAGTTCCGCCCACAGCACTGCGGCACGCCTGTCATTTGTCTGTGCCAGGCAGTGGTGCTTGGTGGTTTCCGTTCCAACCTTAAGTACTACTTTTTCGCTGCTAATGTAAATGCTACGCATATGATGAATTAAAAGTTCGCCGCCCCTAGTTAAAACGCCACGTTTGGTTGAGCAGTGAAGCGAGGAATCTCTGCTTAAATTTGCCACGAAGTTCAACTTTCCGACCGAAAACTCGCGATTCGAACAGCTGCTCATATGGAAAAGTCACATAACTGAGATACGTGAGAGGGGCTTGACCGTCATGTAAGTAAGCGATTGCAATTGGACGGGGCATTTATGCAAATTCTCTCAGGCTTTCTTTTTATTATTATTTCCTTCCCTCTCTTCTTTAGTCTGTGAATCCCCTTCCCCATCCCTACACAGAGTAGCATGCCAGCGGTTATATACTGACGCCGGCAAAAATCTCTGTTTTTCCAATAAAGAGTCTCTCTCTCTCTCTCTCAGGCTCAGACAGCGACGGCTGTGGGCGGAGCCTACATTAATTTTTAGACTGTAACTAAATGTAGTTAATTTTTTTTAACGCCGCAGACGCCATACAATGTATACTAAAATACTGAAATGCCAGCTATTGTTTCGAGAACCTGCACGCTACGACAGCCGGAATGCAACAAATACACTGAAGCCCGTGACGTCACTGTAATATAATGTCGCTAGAGGTTTCCGCAATAATAATAATAATAATAATAATAATAATAATAATAATAATAATAATAATAATAATAATAATAATAATAATAATAATCTGGTGTTCACGCTATGTTCCAGGAAACCACCTCTTTAGTGAAATATAACGAATATGACGAATGGTACAACGCTTAGTAAGTTTTTCTATGGGTCCTTATGTTTTAGGTTATTACCAAAAAAAAAAATTGCGCATACACTTAATTACAACTGCATATCGAACCTGAACAGGATCACAAAAAGAAAGTTCTATGTATACGTAGTTCGATATATAAAATGTTTTATATATCTAAAATATATTCAAGGGGATTTTACAACTGCTCGATATACTCGTTTTACGTGGGTTCGACTGTTTAATAAGTGTTTTGCAAGAACACTCGATCATATATTCAACCTTTTAAGTTCGCTTCCGTTTAAGCGTCCGTTTTGCGAGGTATATAAGACGAAGCAAATCCGGACTTCCCCAGAGCGTGCGCTCGTCCTTTTCGGAAGAATAATGGCGGCGGCTGGGGGGGGGGGGGGGGCGCTAGCGGAGGCCCCGCAACAAGGGGGCGCGAGCAGCTTCGCGGCGTACGGAGGAAGGAAGTGGACGCAACACACGCCCTGCCAACGCCGCGGCGTCGCCGTCGACGACGACGACATCAGCGAAAGGAGCAGCCTCGCTATCTCCTCCTCGCCCAGTCGTCGTCCGGTTGCGCAGAGCATGAGAGCGAGAGGAAGAGAGAAGAATGGTTTGGGAGGAAGAGGAGGAGAGGCGAGTTACGTGGAGGAAATGACCTTGGACGCGGCGGAGCGCGAGCGAAGCCGAGAGCGGCGACTGGTTTTTTCCGCTTCCACCCCCGAGCAGCTAGCAGCAGCAAGCCAACATGTACCCCCCCCCTCCCTCCCTTCCTCAGGCACATCGGAGGAGGCTTGTTCCTTTCCAACGCAACACCGCGGGTCAGGGCGAACGCGATTTTTCTTTCCTATACGTTCGTCCCTACTTCATCTTATTTTTTTTTTGTACCATTTTGTTTTATTTCTTTTTTTTCGAACGTCTCTCCGATTTGGGCTGCGGAAACGCGCAGCCGTGCCGCTGCTGCCGTCCGAACATAGCTGCGCGAGCGCGATGCGGACACGTACAGAAAGCGTCGAAAGTTTACGGAGCACGAGACGCAAGAAAGAGAAAAAGAAACGCTGAATATTCGCGCTGCTTCACCAGGCAGCCCTGAATTTAGATTTCCGGCCTGTTAAAAACGCGCTAAAAACATGTACTGTGCAGCTTCGATCGAATACAGCCACAAACTGCCGGGAATTGAATGAATGAATGAATGAATGAATGAATGAAGAAGCTATCCCGAAGGACAGTTAGCTGAAGACGCTACCCGAAGGACAGTTAGCTACGAAACACACGGTGTTCCCGAACTAAACCAGTCAGTCATTACGTCAATAGGCAGCGCTTCTAGCTGGCACGCACACGATGATGGCCATATCGCTGCCCTCCTGAGTTCACGCCGAGGACTGCCTCGGCATTTAAACGCTGCACTCCTTTTCAAGGCCATAAATTCCCCGCGGAAGAACGAACTCGAATTTTGGCGCGCATCTACCGCGGCGGTGCTTTCCGTTTGCATGGCGAGGGGCGGGGCGGGCGAGGAGCGCCAGTTGCACATATGAACCTCAAAAGCGCGGCCCGAGACGAGACCTTTCTTGACACGCGTCGCACTGTTGCGACAACAACGCCAAGTCTGCAGATTTCGGAGGCGAGGCGAAAGCTGTTTCACGCGGCGTACCTTTTCAGAGGAGAGAAAAAACGCCGCCATGCTGGGCTGCGCGCGGGAGTACAAAAGCTGACGTCACAGCATCGACAGTGCATTTTTGGGGGGTCACGACTGTTTAGCGCAGCCCAGTGAGGATTATGGCGGCGCCCAGGGAGCCGTTTGTGAAAAGGGCGGCGTTGTCAAATTAGTACAGCGCGTAATAAAAACGGAATCCTGGCAAGTGGTTTAATTGCCCCTTTGCGGCGTATAGCACCACGAGCAATCCACACCGTCGCGCCCCCTCAGCCATCGATTGCTCAGTTTTTTTTTTTTTTTACATGCCTGAAAAGTTGCTGACGTATGTACATATTTGTCGGTTGAATGTGGTTTCGTCGTGTGGTTTCGTCATGCATGACGAAACCACATTCAACCGAGAAATGTGTACATACTTGAGCAACTTTTCAGGCGTGTAAAAAAAAAAAAACTGAGCAAACGTTGGCAGTGCTCTCAAGTAGACGGAACCTTAATGAAAAACAGCAGGTTGTGCCGAACAAAGAAACGAGCCCTCAAAATTGCCTTCCTTCATTCATTCATACAAATATAGAGGGGCAGTTTAGTGTTTTACGCAGCAAACACCATGGGTGCATTCTTCAATTTACGGAAGAAATCGAAACTAAGAAAAAAATTGTCCGACCAGCGGTAACGTTGAATGGCGTATACTTTCGAACGTAATTTGATAATTAGCCGTCCCGCAGTCACTAAAACAGCCAGTGGTCACGGCATACCGGATAAAACTTGACCAACGTGACACATATATATTCAAAGCTCGATTCAACGAAGTCGCTGAGACCCGATGACTACATCGTCCAACCGGTCGAGGACTTCGTTATCTCATCAGAGGGACAGAGAGAGGCATATATGGTAATATTATTAATTACAGAGATGTAATTTCTATCTTTTCGCGCACTCAACAAAGACGAGCGGCCCGTTGAAAGAAGCGTCCTGTGTTCCTCAGTCACAGAATCGAAAAAAGAAAAAGAAAAGAAGACTATATGAGTGGGCAATGCTGTTGTCAACTAAAGCGCTGGCGCATTCCTACCTTAACCCCATTTCCGCCCAAATCTTCGTTTAAGCGGGCGAGATGCGAGGTTCGCTTCGTTATTTCGAGGTTTTCAGCGCAAAAGCCCCCGGAAATACTACGCTGCGTCGCGCGTTTTTGGTCAAATATCATTTCGCGCACGTACGCTGCGAATGTGCGGCGCTGCTGCAAAATCGAAGATTTACGGGCCCACTCGCTTCACCACAATTAATATTCATCCGATTATGCGGTACGGAAACAAAATATGGCGGCGACGAAACTAAGTTTCTCTGCCAAACATTGAGTTTCCTAATAATACACTAGAGGGAAATCTGGCGCTAGTGTCTACGGGACCTGCAATGCATAACATTTCAGCCGGCACAGGAATGACGGGTATGTATACACGGATTGGCTTAAGCTTCGTTCTTTCGGCTCCGTTTGGCTCCATGTGGCCCGCTGCCACTCTGTCCCGAGAAGAACTTCAGCAAACGTTCAGTGGTTCCCCTTCACCACTTTGACCCTTTCGTAGGCTGACCAATTGAAATCAGCTCACGAAGTTCACAACGATCCGTTCTTTTATCAGAAACAAAAGCCTAAAACACAACAATAAACAAAGCCGCAAGTGCGTTCGAAGCCACAAGGACGGATATTAGGCAAATACGTGTACTACGCATAATTCCCGTGGTGGCTGAACGATCGCAGCGCCTGCGTTCCCTCTAGTAAATATTCTGGGAAACTTTGATTCTAAAGGACCGTCTGTGTTTGCAAGAAAAATCCACGAGCACGCTGCCAGCGCAGTAAAGAAGTAAAGGCGGTCGCCTCTGTCGTATCTGCAGCGAGATGCCTCGAGACTTATTGCACGCGCCGACCTCGTACGTATCGTCTAACCGGAAGTGAAAGCAGATCTCCCGTCCAACGTGGCAAGAAAAAAAAAATAAAGCAAGCAAAAGAACTGGGTCGACGCTGCAATGCACGCTCGTATAATGAAGCGCACGCGCAGAGCGGCGGTCCTCGGGAGATTCCGTGTCGAACCAATCGCTGCGAGCATCGAATTACGGCTTCTTAATAGGTCATTAGCGATGATGCCATCAACGAAGCCGCGCGTCGACGGGTGGGCACGGTGTTTGTTGAGGAACGGCTGGCTCTAGCTAGATGCAATGATTGAATGGAACCTCGATAGGCCTGGTCGCCATTTTCTCAGCTTCACGACAGAAAGCCCTTGAAGACACCTGAACAAGGGCTCTAAACGAAAGCTAAGAAGAAGAAGAAGAAGAAGAAAAAAGTAAGGTGTATATGGATAAAAGCCTACACTTCTATACCTGCTGTTAAATTACCAAAAAAACAAGAAGGTAAGGTTCCTCTTATCCCGGTGGCATTCTTCGGCCCACCGAAGTGTATACTGACCCGCATGCCGATGAGGTCACTGCAGTGATTGACGTCACAGACTCGATATGGAATCGCGAGTGTTGACAGATGCAGACTCCGAATCTGGCCGGCTTCCGCACCCCAAAAAAGAACGATGATATACCGTGGTTATTACGACGATGACAATCAATTGAAACGTGCAGACACCACAAAATTCATGATGAAAGCCGCGCGACTTCGCAGGAACAGACAAGAGACTTCACTTCACTTCACTTTTATTTCCTTAAAGACCCCCTGTAGGGGTATTACATATGTATAACAAAAAAAGAACTATACAACGGTGTTTTTAATGGCTTCTGCAAACATAGATCGGTTAACATAGACGGATAACGGGACACAGACGTAACTACTGCTTTGTCATCGGTTATCAACTATATCTAGCACGATGCTACACTTTGCCGCCACAAAAATAGCTGATGTACTTTTAATAGCTATCACACCATGTGCCGATGAGTGTGCACGGCATTGCTGCTTTCAAATGTGTCGCAGGCTTCGTTAAGACTGGACAGATCACAGAGCAAAACTGAACAAAAGCGTTTTCTTTTATTACTAGGGTGTAAGTTAAATAAAAAGGTACAGTTCGGTTTCCTGCATATAAAATCCAGGAGATGTCGATGCAGCGGACCGCGCCACAGCATCGAAGAGACAGATTGTTGGTAGTACAGTGTGTGCATTCTAGAGCTTTCCAGACATTACAAAGAACGCTCCTTGCTTGCGACGACAAACGATCGTTCGACGGGCGTGTAACACCGTTAATTACGCTCAGTGTTACTTCTTTTTGACGTGATTACCCATTACTAGCTAAACGTCTCCCAGTTGCGGTTTCAATAGATTTTCTATATGCCCTTTACTCCGACGATATGTCTGATTAAACGAGAGTCGAAAGAACTTCAGAAATGGCCAGCACCGAACATGAGTCGCCAAGCACCGCATACCCGATGCCGCATAGCTTGGTCATGATATATCGGCTGAGTGAAAAGGGGCCCAATGCGCATTTTTTTTTTTTTTTCCTGTGCTGACCTCTGCTGTTTCAGTAGATTTTTCGTAGAGGCCGGGACAACTGGTATCGTCGCAGGAACGAAAGCCTCCGAGATGAAGAGGCGTTTCGCGGCTTCACCGTTAGGGGAAGGGCGCGTGCGCCGTGGCATCGTGAAAAAAAAAGGAGGATTCTCAGTGTTGCAACGCACCTGTGTGCCACACCTCTCGGAGGCCACGCAAAAGAAAAAAAAATGAACAGAAGGGACTTCGCGGCTGTGTCGCGTGATGGCGCAGCGTGTCCAGTAAGAAGCGCGATCAAGGAGGCAGGCTGCAGTACACGGCTCATGCACGACTGTTTCGGCGGTGGCTTTCTATTCTGTTTTATCTGCCTTTCAACTGGATCACGCGATCCGTTAACGTTAGAATTCATATTTGCCTATTCCGTTAACGCATCTCTCGCCACCCGTTTTCGTGAACACCTCCACTCGACCAATGCAATTGCATTAGAGACGATAAACAGCCATAAAATCCGAGTTCTTCAGGAATCTGTTTTCATTATGTCTCGAATAATCCTCACACAGCTGCGCCATTCGGACGGCACGTAGCCATCTACCAATATGCGGCCTTTACGTCCCGTTTCGGTTAAAAAACTCACAAATTAAGTGCTTTACAGATGACCGAAGCCGCGGGCTTTCGTGTTGCGTGACAAGGGCATACAAACGTGGCATTGTCCTTACTTGAATAAAACAATTGAGAAACAAAAGAAGCAAAATCTCTCGCTCTAGAGGACACCATGTCTGTTCCCGTAATTAGCAACGATAGGCAGCACAAACGTACATGGCACGGCTAACTGACAGCGGCATGGGGAAATCCAAGTCACGGCAATTAAGCCGTCATTTGTAGAACAGGCGCTCAATATGTTCCTCGTTTACGCCGTACATTGGGGTGTGCGAAACAATTTTTGAATACAGAATACGAATATCCACTTTCGATATCATGAATATCGGGAAATCCAAGTCAATATTTATTTAACGGCTTTGAAAGAAAAAGAATTAACAGCCTGACTGGCCGTCATTTGTAGAATTTCAGGCAAAGTGATGAATACATGTTATCAGGAAGAAAATATGCTCCACATTCAGGCAGCAGGCCTCGTAACCGAGACACCCCCCCCCCCCCCCCCTGCCACTGAAAGGCACGCTCGCTTGGAACACCTGGTATAGGAGTATCAAGCGGCTTATGTCAGAGGTATAGGTTTTCTGCTGAATGACATGAGGTGCTCAAAATAGCCGTAGTACTTAGTGACACGAATACGAAGACAACAATTCAAAATCGAATAAAGATATTCGAAACATCGAACTTTTCGAAACCGATTTTCTCAATTTCAAATCGAATATTGTTGCGGCTAAAAAAATTTAGATGGTATCAATTTCATTGCTGAGCGACAGCTCAGTACTGCAAGCCTCTCGGCCACGAAGTTGAAGTCGGCTGCAGCCACGATGGTTACGGTGCTCGGCCGCCGACTCCGAAGTCGCGGGTTCGATACCGGACGCGGCGGTCGCATTCCGATGGAGGCGGAATTTTAGAGGCCCGTATACTTAAGATATAGATGTATACGTCAAGGAACTGCAGCTTGGTGGTCGAAATTTCCGGAGCACTATACACTACACCATGCCTCACAATCATATCGTGATTTTGGCACGTAAAACCCCGGATATTATTATTATTACTATTATTACTATTATTATTACTATTATTTATTAAAGCTTCGCTACTATTATTATTATTATTATTATTATTATTATTATTATTATTATTATTATTATTATTATTATTATTATTATTATTATTAAGTTGAGTCGGCAAGATCCAGACTGCGGACACGATTAAAATCGTTCGAAAATTGCCCCTGCACGTGCGCCCCTTGGACGTGACTCAATAAACAATACGGGCTGCCCCGGTTTATTATTACGTCAGCAAAACAACACAGCACAACGCTGCACTGCACGCTGCATAACGGGCAGACAACGTATACACGGTATTGTATGCGCGATTCGTGTATATAATGAGCTTCTGACGAAAGCATTGCTAAAGCGTCAGCAGACTTAACGGCTGTTGCTTTTCTTTATTTTTGATTATTTTTTCTACCCATTTGATCGGCATTGAAGCGGCACTTTCCAAGCAGCCGGTGAAGTGGACAAATCGCGCCCCACACATGTACGCATGCACGACAACGCGCACGCGGCGCAGGCAACGAAAACAGGACTTCCATAAAAGCAAAACGCCGGACCACGCACCACGCACCTCCGTTTCCTTCGCAATATCCCCAATTAACTGTTTTATCTTCATCCTTGGCTAGCCGCTACGCACTACACGGCAAGGGCTGCCCACAGGCGCACTTACCGCGAATCAACCGGAGCGCTGAAAAGACCGCGCCGAGTATTTTTCTCGCGGACATCCCCAGACTGACGTCAGAGGCGAGGCGCAACCGGCCGAATACCGAGAATCGCGCCCGTTCGATTTCCGCGCAGACCTTGCCAGGGAAGAAGTAGCGCGGGTTTATAGTAGACTACCGAACTGCGTCGTCCTCTAGATTATTCCGCGACGGATAAAAGTATACTGCGTGTACGGAAAACGACAAATTTGCAGAATTGTTAACTATGCGCGCGGATGTGGGAAGTTCGGCTGCCGAGTTTGGCTACATGCAGGAGCGGTGTAGGCAGTGGAATTCTGCTGCTGCGCACGAGGTTGCGGGGTCGATTGCCGGCCGCGGCAGCTGCATGTCAAATAGCAAGGAATGAGAATAAATTCCCAGTCATTTATCCACTAGTACCTGTGGTTGACGTGATCAGGGACGAAACGGGTCTTTCAAATAAGGCTTAACTATCTGCAGTGTGCAGTACTTAAGCCTTACGGCCCTTACGGTCAAAGTTGTACCGCCATGGGGCTGGCGCTGCGTACGCCTTAGCCGCTTTTGTGCCAATCAATTCTAAGCTAAGCCACTTCGCCGGCCCTTTCACAGACCACTCCATAGTTTGACCACTACAACTTACGAAACTTACGCATGCAACTGCGACGAGTCCTCCCTGAAGTGAGCTGTACAGGCATAGACTCAGAGGCAGCTTGCACACAATTAACGATTGCTCTCCCAACGCCATATGCGACGTATACGTGCTTCAACGCAACGCTCCTCGGAACGGCGACAAGCATTTGTAACGCCCAGAGAGGTTTCAACAAGCTCTCCGGTAAGAGGGTGCGCCATGATTTTAATGCTTTTGCTTTTTAGTTTTGCACAAGTATCCCGAGAAACCGAATACACTGTCCGTGTGTGTGTGTGTTATATATATATATATATATATATATATATATATATATATATATATATATATATATATATATATATATATATATATATATATATATATATACGCGGATAGTGTTCGGTGCACTTGCGCTTTCACAGTGCGCGCTTCCACGCACATGCGCCCGCTTCCGGCCACGAATCGAGCCCGTGAAATCGTGCTCAGCAGCACTATATACGTCAGAGCCACCATGACTGGTGCATCTATAGCGGGGTATAAAAAATAACTAGAACACTGCACGGGCCCGGGCCGGGCCGCGTAAGGGGTTGTTGGATCAGGCCCGTGATCTTCGGGCTCGGGCCTGAGCCAAGCCCGTATTAGGCCCGGGTCTCATACGTATTTGTATAATTGCGTGTGTACGTTTTCGGCTTTGTTTTTTGTTGTTTCGTGGGGTTTAACTTCCCGAAGCAACCCAAGCTATATGAGACGCCGTCGTTGAGGCCTGCGGGTAATTTAAAACACCTGGAGTGCACTGGCGTGCACAGCAATTGCACAGTACAAGACGTCTACAATTTTGCACCATCGGTATGCTACACGTAATTTCAAGAAACGCCTAATATAAGTTTCCAGCATTATAGTGAGTGAAAAACGTTCTTGGGTACCGTGTAAGGAAAGCAACGGTAAATTGCCTATATTAGTGTATATAAGATGTGCGCGTTTGTATCTTCTTGTTTTGAACAAGAAAACGTAGAGTACGTTGGGTGCAGTTGCCTGCCGAGGAGTCAAAACGACAGATTTAATTTATGTAACGGTGCCCAGCCTGGTGTATTCCTAACAGAAGGAGCTCGAGCACGTTCTTTTTTTTTTTTCATTGCATTTTTGCAATAGATGAAGTTTGCAGGAGACTTGCTACTTTTACTCAACACCCCTAGCTCGTATGAAATTGATGTAGACTCAAACTAAAAAATGTCTGCCATGTTTGTTTTTTCACTTTATGCCCTTCAGACACGCATTATGATTCACTGTCTGCAAATGCGTCAAATTCGCATGGCATGATTCGAAGGCACTCACTATTACATTCCAGGAAAGAAAACGAACGAATGTGTTGCTTTGTGTGAGTTGGAGTAATTTATGTTAATTCGCGTGTAACTAATTATCTAATTATTCTACCATCAGTCAGCTTCAATCATTGCATAAAAAGAATCAACTTTTAGGCCCGAAAAGCATGCACACCTTCTTTTTTGGTTGTATTCGTTTCGAGAGGAGAAAAAACTCTTGACGTTGGTCCTGGAACGCGGCACGTTGAACGATCGTCTAACATGGTAGTGTCTCCAGCAAAGTGATCATCTGCAACAATACGCAGGACAATGAAGTAAAATGACCGCTAGTTGTCCGATCAGGAAGCGTGCACGAATGTGCCCACTCAGTTTCAGGACATCTGAAGAAACACGCGGCGTGGGACGCGCCTCTAAAGTTCATGTCCCCAAACGAGGACGCCGTGTCGCAAAGGGTTATGTAGCTATTAAATTTTGTAGTCATTCTTTGAAACGCTAGAATAAGACTGCGTGGTTAGCACTGCGTGCGTACATGCAATATCCAGCTATGACTCCAATTATATTTTATATTGCCCTGCAATTATTTCGCAAGAGTATTACGGGCGTAATTAACCGAAAGTATACACAGTACCAGTGAAAGTCGTGACACTGAAAGAAGTTCCTAAAACAATCTCTAGAAAATATCTTGTGTGCGGCAGGTATCTTCACAATAACCGAAGGTTGGACAGTGCCTCCATTAGTCTCAAGGCATAACTAGCTGAAACGGGCCGGGCAGGGGCCCAAACCTTTCGGGCCCGGGCCGGGTACGCGCCACATTTAAGAACACCGGGCCGGGCTCGGGCGGGCCGGAGCATGGCGTTTCCGGGCCGGGCCGGGCCCGGCCCGGAAAAATAGGCCCGTGCAGTGCTCTACAAACTACCAACTGACAGTACACAGGGCAGTATACAACGTATAGTGTGTGTGGCTCTGGGAGAAACGCGCAGTTCATGCGACGTCAAGCGAACAACGAGGAAACCTACGACGATAAACATTTTGGCGCTCGCTTGATCGTATATACGCGCAACCGTACACATACGCCGCCACGCCCTCACTGCCGAAAGCCACCCCACCAGCGGACACGCACGCACAAACAAAAGGTGTTTGCGTGCACACGCACACACACGCAACGCAAGCACACACGCTCTCTCATTTATCGCTCAGCCGCGGAAAACAAAGTAAATGCGGGCCAGCCCGAAGGTCGGTCGCGCCACCTTCCTTCCTCCTCCGCCGAATCACGCAATATCCTGGCGAGAAGAAAGAAAAAAAAAAAGGGGGGGGGGGAGCGGGGTTGCGCTCGCCTTTCCAGATCTGGCGTTTCTTTTTTGCTCTTTACGCGGTCGACACGACGACAGGGTCACCCTGCGCAGTGCGTGAGTTTGCGCACCCTCTATCCGTTGAAAAGGAAAGAAAACAAGCGCAAGAGATCGTAGCGCCCCCTGTATGTACTGTCGGTAGGCAAAGCTGGTAGGCAAGACAGACAGGTAGGCAGGTGCGCAGTTGAAGCAATGTGGACACCGCAACGGAGCTAAAGAAGAAACAAAGAAATCATCAGCGATACAACTGAAAGGGAAGCGAGAGCCTAAAACAAAGAAGAGTAAAAAAAAAATGGGGTCACGCCCGCTCGATCTCCGGTGACGACGAAGTCCGTTCGGCGGCGTTGTCGGCGGAAGTGTCGAAACGGGATCGGAAGCCCACACGCTGCTACTTGCTCCCCCTGGCGCGCCTCTGCTACACAGCCATGCAACTCTCTTGAGTGACTGACTGACTGACGACTGGCTGTGTGAACGTAGTTGGAGCGTGTACGTACGACGGGGTGTTGCGTGCAACTGCTCGGTTCCGGCGGGCATGCAGGTCGTGAGGGGGAAGCTTGCGGCATGCAGGTGGCAATATCACGCGACCTACCTAACACGAGGGATGCGACTGTGCGCCTAATTGACCTGTGTAGTGAGTTCCAGAATAAAGTACAATTTCGAGCAATCAATAGGGCTCTCTATCTCATTCAACCCCCCCCCCCCCCCCCCATTTCCTCTAATGCCACACAGACTGCACACCCCTAACTTCCCTTCGATGCATCGACAGGGCGACTGCCCAAGCAGCACCAGAGCTTATCTATTGTACTCCAGGCAAAACGCGTTCTTCACAGGCACATTCACTCGCAAAAATGTATAGACCTAAGTATCGAAGACAAACTTAAATTTTCAGTCACTTTGTTACCGCACATAGCCAGTAATGCCACACGACACTGCTTTGTTCCGCATGTAATAGTACCGGCGCTAAATCCGACTAGATATGATGACACCAGGCTGTGCTGCTGAAGACCAGATGAAGCATTCAGCTTCACGCTGCTCGCAAATTATTAACGCACCCACCTTTTCCCCAAAGACTCGTACGTTGCTATTCCTAGCCTTAAAACTATCCTCCAAATTCTGGTCCACATGCCTAAACATTGGAGGTGATGCATGTGACACCACTAAAAACAAAATGATTTACACAGATCCGAACAACACGTTAGAATAGTTTTGTGAAGCGGTTACATAAACGCTGCACAAAACGACGCGCATACAGAACAGTTTTTGATTCCGAAAGATTTTTAATCTCGTGCGGTGCGTGTGCGTCGCACACGTCACACCTTTACTGCCACTGTCACTCTGTGTTTATGTTTACGAAACAAGCTCATCCACAATGCCTTAAAGGAGCACTGACACCAAAATTTTGCAACTTGTTTTACAGCGAAAGCTGTTATGAGATCATTTCACCGGCCGCTTTTGACGCCGTAGTTGTCCGCCGCCGCCGCCGCCGGTGTCCGTAACCACTATCGCTCGAAATAAGAAATAATTTCCAGGATGGAACGGGGTTCGAACCTAGGTCCTCTGCGTGGGAGCCCAGTGTTGTACCTCAGAGCCATGCGGGTGCTTGGAACTGCCTTGCAAGAAGACGCTATACAGGCTCCATGTCCAGAAGGAACCACATTAACATATGTAATTTAGTGTGGTAGAAGAGTGAAATAACAACCACGCCCCACACAACGCGAATTCTGTAACCAGGCGTCACACAATGCGAATTGAGCAACGAGTGGGCTGTTGGATGCTTCCAACCCATTACAAGGGGCTCTGAAATAATTCTTCATCGTCATCAGGCACAACACCAACAAAGTGCGCATAATGCCTTACATGTTTTTTAGCGGGTACCACGGCTCTCCGTTGAATGACGAAAAATGGTATACTGGCTAGTATAGTGACAATTGGTATAGCGACAAATTATGATGAGGTATAGCGTAGTGGGTTCCTCGCAAGTGCACTTGCATTGGTTGCCAAGGAAGCCCATAAGCCCATCATCCATTTCCTCAGGGTCTCGATAAAGTTCTTCCCTCCTCTCTCTGTCTCGCTTTCTCACGTCAACGTATGTTATATTGCATGGTGGGAGAGTGAAATAGCGACCGGGCGTCACATAATGCGAATTACGTAACTGGTGAGCCGTTTAAAGCTTCCAATTCATTACAAGGGCTAAGCCACAATTCTTCATCGTCATCAGTCGTCACGTAAACAAAGTGCACATAATGCCTTACAGATGTGTAGCTGGAACCGCGCTTCTGCGCACAATGATGAATAATGGCGTTGTAGGTGCTTCCCAACTTCACAAATATTGTGATTTGTAGCGTAGTGGATACCTTGCTAGCGTACTTGTATGAGTAGCCCCAAGAGAGTTTACAACGGGCTCTAGAAATGCCGCTCTTCCAGCTTTCGCTGTGACTGTGCTGCGCTTTCCGCGCAGGCCTGGCGGTTTTTTCTGCGATAAGTGGGTCATTAACTATAGTTAATGACCCACTTATCACGGCTCAAAAGCTCGTTTGCTCGAGCGCGCAACCGTTAATTATAGCGCCCAGTCGCAGTTTCGGTTTCAGAGAGCGCCGAGGGGAGGTACTCTAGCCGAGGGAGGCAGGACCCAGAGTGGTGGCTATGTAAACAAAGCTGGCTGCGTGAGCACACAAAACCGCGTGCACATGAGCACCACGTCGACAACTCTTTTCAGCGAAGGCTCCTGGGTGCTGCTACAATGCCATCTGAGGCGTTGTAAATATGCGTGACCCCCCCCCCCCCCCAATATGCACTGCCGAGGCGAGGACATCAGCCTTTGTACTCCCGTGCAAGTCTCCCCATCTTTCCGTTGAAAAGGTCTGCTAGGAGACAGTGGGAGAGAGCGCCCGCACAACACCACCTAGACTAGCTAAGGCCTCTTCACTCCTCGGTGACGTCAGCACACTACGACGGGCAGGGAACGCGTTTTCAGAAATGCCACCTAGACTAGAACGAGCGCAGAAATGCGCTCGTTCTAGTCTAGGTGGTGTTGGCCCGCAACAATCGTGGCAGCCAACACAAACTATTGACGCAGGTGGCGGTTGGTTATTTACAAAGACACCAAAGGCGCGTTTCGCGTGGAGTGGCGCGACGCGCACTTTAAACGTGATTTTGAGTATGTTCTAGGCTATATTATCCGTTGATATTTCGTAGATGATGCGTGTGTGTCCACACAAATCCATCACACGGGTTATCTCGCTTTCGAAAATTTTGTGTCAGTGCTCCTTCAACACCCATCATAGTACAGCGTTCCAGCCGAAGGCACACTCCGCTTGAAAAACGAAAACTTTCAGAGGTCACGAGGAAGGGTGGAAGACGGAACAGTATAGGCTGAATTATTTAAACAGGCAGTTCTACACCGCGAATCCACAGTTCATCAAACGCGAAGTCTACGGATGAGGCCTCGTGCGGACCCGTCATCACGACCCTTATATCTCCGACGGTTACCAGTCTATGCAGGCCAATAAAACTTGTTTTTAATGACACAGATGGCATATACGTTAAGCCGACGGGCTGGCGGAAAAACAACACCTAGACAATGTAGCCCAATTCCAGTACTATACCGATCTCCCTTAGTAAGTATAGCAGCAGGTGAAATATGATACATTTGACACACACGCATCGCATACGGCGGCAGCGCGCGCGCTTGAACAGCAGCAGCTGGTCATCCGCGTATTGCTACACTGTAAGCAAAAAAGAGCCGAGATGGGAGTAAATGGGCTTGTCCTCTAGCGCACGCCCCGATGGGGGTTTTATATACTCCGTCCAGGGGAGTAAAAAATTTACCCCCCTTAAGGACGGAGGTTTTGGATGGACTGAGGGGAGTATTTGTTTACATCCATAGGGGAGCTTTTCCAGGTAAGTATGGGAGTAAATTTTTATAACCATCGAAAAAAAAAATGCTTTTCGCTGTCGCACCTTGCGCCTGAGAATCTTTAATTAAATTAGCATCGAAACACGCAAACTCGATCACACGTACACAAACATGCACACAAGGTTCGCAAAGTAATACAACACTCACACTGACAACCGCTCGCCACCCGCGCTTCACAACCAAACTTTGGTCACCGAGTATATATAGGCACCACATCTTGACCTCCAATGTAGCTCAGATGGGACACTTCTTTTCCGTGTAATTAAGCAACAAACATTCATGGCGTACGTGTAAATTTGCGGTGGCCTTATAGATACCGCTGAGGCACACCTATCTTTTACTATAAACCCGCCTAACATTCAACGCCTTTTTAATTAGCGAATTTTGATTATCAGCTGGCACTCTGCCGCACGAGGTGTATCCGCCTTAGCAGTACTGTGCGTAAGTCTGTA